>NW_026777382.1:0-52142 GCF_030936135.1 Gavia stellata
TCGTATCATCTCTTCCCCTCGCTAATTAATGTCAGAGCTCAACACCGAAATTGCGAACGTCCAGCGATTGCTCCTAGTCTAAAGGTGCCAGCCGTGAAAGCTCTTGCTGGTCCTCATCTCCCACTGGTAACCTCTAAAACGAACCACAAACACTTGGGCTCTGAACTTGTTTAGGCTACTAAAACTTCCAACGTACACAGCCTCTCTTGCTCAATCTGGCCAGAGCTCAACACCGAAATTGCGAACGTCCCGCCATTGCTCCTACACTAAAGGTGCCAGCCCTGAAAGCTCTTGCTGGTCCTCATCTCCCACTGGTAACCTCTAAAATGAACCACAAACACTTGGCCTCTGAACTTGTTTGGGCTACTAAAACTTCCAACGTACACAGCCTCTCCTGCTCAATCTTGCCAGAAGTCAATACCGAAATTGCGAACGTCCAGCGATTGCTCCTACACTAAAGGTGCCAGACCGGAAAGCTCTGGCTGGTCCTCATCTCCCACTGGTAACCTCTCAAACGAACCACAAACACTTGGCCTCTGAACTTGTTTGGGCTACTAAAACTTCCAACGTACACAGCCTCTCCTGCTCAAGCTGGCCAGAGCTCCACACCGAAATTGCGAACGTCCAGCGATTGCTCCTACACTAAAGGTGCCAGCCCTGAAAGCTCTTGCTGGTCCTCATCTCCCACTGGTAACCTCTCAAACGAACCACAAACACTTGGCCTCTGAACTTGTTTAGACACTCAAAGGTCCAGACGTATCATCGCTTCCCCTCACTAATTCACGTCAGAGTTCAACACCGAAATTGCGACGTCCAACGATTGCTCCTAGTCTAAAGGTGCCAGCCGTGAAAGCTCTTGCTGGTCCTCATCTCCCACTGGTAACCTCTAAAACGAACCACAAACACTTGGCCTCTGAACTTGTTTGGGCTACTAAAACTTCCAACGTACACAGCCTCTCCTGCTCAATCTGGCCAGAGCTCCACACCGAAATTGCGAACGTCCAGCGATTGCTCCTACACTAAAGGTGCCAGCCCTGAAAGCTCTTGCTGGTCCTCATCTCCCACTGGTAACCTCTCAAACGAACCACAAACACTTGGCCTCTGAACTTGTTTAGGCTACTAAAACTTCCAACGTACACAGCCCTCTCCTGTTGAAACTGGCCAAAATTCAACACCGAAATTGCGAACGTCCAACGATTGCTCCTACACTAAAGGTGCCAGCCCTGAAAGCTGTTGCTGGTCCTCATCTCCCACTGGTAACCTCTAAAATGAACCACAAACACTTGCGCTCTGAACTTGTTTGGGCTACTAAAACTTCCAACGTACACAGCCTCTCCTGCTCAATCTGGCCAGAGCTCCACACCGAAATTGCGAACGTCCAGCGATTGCTCCTATTCTAAACGTGCCAGCCCTGAAAGCTCTTGCTGGTCCTCATCTCCCACTGGTAACCTCTAAAACGAACCACAAACACTTGGCCTCTGAACTTGTTTAGGCTACTAAAACTTCCAACGTACACTGCCTCTCCTGCTCAATCTGGCCGAAATTCAACACCGAAATTGCGAACGTCCAGCGATTGCTCCTACACTAAAGGTGCCAGCCCTAAGAGCTCTTGTTGGTCCTCATCTGCCACTGGTAACCTCTAAAACAAACCACAAACACTTGGCCTCTGAACTTCTTTAGACACTCAAAGGTCCAGACGTATCATCTCTTCCCCTCGCTAATTAATGTCAGAGCTCAACACCGAAATTGCGAACGTCCAGCGATTGCTCCTAGTCTAAAGGTGCCAGCCGTGAAAGCTCTTGCTGGTCCTCATCTCCCACTGGTAACCTCTAAAACGAACCACAAACACTTGGGCTCTGAACTTGTTTAGGCTACTAAAACTTCCAACGTACACAGCCTCTCTTGCTCAATCTGGCCAGAGCTCAACACCGAAATTGCGAACGTCCCGCCATTGCTCCTACACTAAAGGTGCCAGCCCTGAAAGCTCTTGCTGGTCCTCATCTCCCACTGGTAACCTCTAAAACGAACCACAAACACTTGGCCTCTGAACTTGTTTGGGCTACTAAAACTTCCAACGTACACAGCCTCTCCTGCTCAATCTGGCCACAGGTCAATACAGAAATTGCGAACGTCCAGCGATTGCTCCTAGTCTAAAGGTGCCAGCCCTGAAAGCTCTTGCTGCTCCTCATCTCCCACTGGTAACCTCTAAAACGAACCACAAAGACTTGGCCTCTGAACTTGTTTAGGCTACTAAAACTTCCAACATACACAGCCTCTCCTGCTCAATCTGGCCATAGCTCAACACCGAAATTGCGAACGTCCAGCGATTGCTCCTACACTAAAGGTTCCAGCCCTGAAAGCTCTTGCTGGTCCTCATCTCCCACTGGTAACCTCTAAAACGAACCCCAAACACTTGGCGTCTGAACTTGTTTAGGCTACTAAAACTTCCAACGTACACAGCCTCTCCTGCTCAATCTGGCCAGAGCTCCACACCGAAATTGCGAACGTCCAGCGATTGCTCCTACACTAAAGGTGCCAGCCCTGAAAGCTCTTGCTGGTCCTCATCTCCCACTGGTAACCTCTAAAACGAACCACAAACACTTGGCCTCTGAACTTGTTTGGGCTACTAAAACTTCCAACGTACACAGCCTCTCCTGCTCAAGCTGGCCAAAATTCAACACCGAAATTGCGAACGTCCAGCGATTGCTCCTAGTCTAAAGGTGCCAGCCCTGAAAGCTCTTGCTGGTCCTCATCTCCCACTGGTAAACTCTAAAACGAACCACAAACACTTGGCCTCTGAACTTGTTTAGGCTACTAAAACTTCCAACGTACACAGCCTCTCCTGTTGAAACTGGCCAAAATTTAACACCGAAATTGCGAACGTCCAACGGTTGCTCCTAGTCTAAAGGTGCCAGCCCTGAAAGCTCTTGCTGGTCCTCATCTCCCACTGGTAACCTCTAAAATGAACCACAAACACTTGCGCTCTGAACTTGTTTGGGCTACTAAAACTTCCAACGTACACAGCCTCTCCTGTTCAATCTGGCCAGAGCTCCACACCGAAATTGCGAACGTCCAGCGATTGCTCCTAGTCTAAAGGTGCCAGCCCTGAAAGCTGTTCCTGGTCCTCATCTCCCACTGGTAACCTCTAAAACGAACCACAAACACTTGGCCTCTGAACTTGTTTGGGCTACTAAAACTTCCAACGTACACAGCCTCTCCTGCTCAATCTGGCCAAAATTCAACACCGAAATTGCGAACGTCCAGCGATTGCTCCTACACTAAATGTGTCAGCCCTGAAAGCTCTTGCTGGTCCTCATCTCCCACTGGTAACCTCTAAAACGAACCACAAACACTTGGGCTCTGAACTTGTTTAGGCTACTAAACTTCCAACGTACGCAGCCTCTCCAGCTCAATCTGGCCAGAGCTCCACACCGAAATTGCGAACGTCCAGCGATTGCTCCTACACTAAAGGTGCCAGCCCTGAAAGCTCTTGCTGGTCCTCATCTCCCACTGGTAACCTCTCAAACGAACCACAAACACTGGGCCTCTGAACTTCTTTAGACACTCAAAGGTCCAGACGTATCATCGCTTCCCCTCACTAATTCACGTCAGAGCTCCACACCGAAATTGCGAACGTCCAGCGATTGCTCCTACACTAAAGGTGCCAGCCCTGAAAGCTCTTGCTGGTCCTCATCTCCCACTGGTAACCTCTAAAATGAACCACAAACACTTGGGCTCTGAACTTTTTTAGGCTAGTAAAACTTCCAACGTACACTGCCTCTCCTGCTCAATCTGGCCATAGCTCAACACCGAAATTGCGAACGTCCAGCGATTGTCCTACACTAAAGGTTCCAGCCCTGAAAGCTCTTGCTGGTCCTCATCTCCCACTGGTAACCTCTAAAACGAACCCCAAACACTTGGCGTCTGAACTTGTTTAGGCTACTAAAACTTCCAACGTACACAGCCTCTCCTGCTCAATCTGGCCAGAGCTCCACACCGAAATTGCGAACGTCCAGCGATTGCTCCTACACTAAAGGTGCCAGCCCTGAAAGCTCTTGCTGGTCCTCATCTCCCACTGGTAACCTCTAAAACGAACCACAAACACTTGGCCTCTGAACTTGTTTGGGCTACTAAAACTTCAACGTACACAGCCTCTCCTGCTCAAGCTGGCCAAAATTCAACACCGAAATTGCGAACGTCCAGCGATTGCTCCTAGTCTAAAGGTGCCAGCCCTGAAAGCTCTTGCTGGTCCTCATCTCCCACTGGTAAACTCTAAAACGAACCACAAACACTTGGCCTCTGAACTTGTTTAGGCTACTAAAACTTCCAACGTACACAGCCTCTCCTGTTGAAACTGGCCAAAATTTAACACCGAAATTGCGAACGTCCAGCGATTGCTCCTACACTAAAGGTGCCAGCCCTGAAAGCTCTTGCTGGTCCTCATCTCCCACTGGTAACCTCTCAAACGAACCACAAACACTGGGCCTCTGAACTTCTTTAGACACTCAAAGGTCCAGACGTATCATCGCTTCCCCTCACTAATTCACGTCAGAGCTCCACACCGAAATTGCGAACGTCCAGCGATTGCTCCTACACTAAAGGTGCCAGCCCTGAAAGCTCTTGCTGGTCCTCATCTCCCACTGGTAACCTCTAAAATGAACCACAAACACTTGGGCTCTGAACTTTTTTAGGCTAGTAAAACTTCCAACGTACACTGCCTCTCCTGCTCAATCTGGCCATAGCTCAACACCGAAATTGCGAACGTCCAGCGATTGCTCCTACACTAAAGGTTCCAGCCCTGAAAGCTCTTGCTGGTCCTCATCTCCCACTGGTAACCTCTAAAACGAACCCCAAACACTTGGCGTCTGAACTTGTTTAGGCTACTAAAACTTCCAACGTACACAGCCTCTCCTGCTCAATCTGGCCAGAGCTCCACACCGAAATTGCGAACGTCCAGCGATTGCTCCTACACTAAAGGTGCCAGCCCTGAAAGCTCTTGCTGGTCCTCATCTCCCACTGGTAACCTCTAAAACGAACCACAAACACTTGGCCTCTGAACTTGTTTGGGCTACTAAAACTTCCAACGTACACAGCCTCTCCTGCTCAAGCTGGCCAAAATTCAACACCGAAATTGCGAACGTCCAGCGATTGCTCCTAGTCTAAAGGTGCCAGCCCTGAAAGCTCTTGCTGGTCCTCATCTCCCACTGGTAAACTCTAAAACGAACCACAAACACTTGGCCTCTGAACTTGTTTAGGCTACTAAAACTTCCAACGTACACAGCCTCTCCTGTTGAAACTGGCCAAAATTTAACACCGAAATTGCGAACGTCCAACGGTTGCTCCTAGTCTAAAGGTGCCAGCCCTGAAAGCTCTTGCTGGTCCTCATCTCCCACTGGTAACCTCTAAAATGAACCACAAACACTTGCGCTCTAAACTTGTTTGGGCTACTAAAACTTCCAACGTACACAGCCTCTCCTGTTCAATCTGGCCAGAGCTCCACACCGAAATTGCGAACGTCCAGCGATTGCTCCTAGTCTAAAGGTGCCAGCCCTGAAAGCTGTTGCTGGTCCTCATCTCCCACTGGTAACCTCTAAAACGAACCACAAACACTTGGCCTCTGAACTTGTTTGGGCTACTAAAACTTCCAACGTACACAGCCTCTCCTGCTCAATCTGGCCAAAATTCAACACCGAAATTGCGAACGTCCAGCGATTGCTCCTACACTAAATGTGTCAGCCCTGAAAGCTCTTGCTGGTCCTCATCTCCCACTGGTAACCTCTAAAACGAACCACAAACACTTGGGCTCTGAACTTGTTTAGGCTACTAAAACTTCCAACGTACGCAGCCTCTCCAGCTCAATCTGGCCAGAGCTCCACACCGAAATTGCGAACGTCCAGCGATTGCTCCTACACTAAAGGTGCCAGCCCTGAAAGCTCTTGCTGGTCCTCATCTCCCACTGGTAACCTCTCAAACGAACCACAAACACTTCGCCTCTGAACTTCTTTAGACACTCAAAGGTCCAGACGTATCATCGCTTCCCCTCACTAATTCACGTCAGAGCTCCACACCGAAATTGCGAACGTCCAGCGATTGCTCCTACACTAAAGGTGCCAGCCCTGAAAGCTCTTGCTGGTCCTCATCTCCCACTGGTAACCTCTAAAATGAACCACAAACACTTGGGCTCTGAACTTTTTTAGGCTAGTAAAACTTCCAACGTACACTGCCTCTCCTGCTCAATCTGGCCATAGCTCAACACCGAAATTGCGAACGTCCAGCGATTGCTCCTACACTAAAGGTGCCAGCCCTGAGAGCTCTTGTTGGTCCTCATCTGCCACTGGTAACCTCTAAAACGAACCACAAACACTTGGGCTCTGAACTTCTTTAGACATTCAAAGGTCCAGACGTATCATCTCTTCCCCTCGCTAATTCACGTCAGAGCTCAACACCGAAATTGCGAACGTCCAGCGATTGCTCCTAGTCTAAAGGTGCCAGCCCTGAAAGCTCTTGCTGGTCCTCATCTCCCACTGGTAACCTCTAAAACGAAGCACAAACACTTGGCCTCTGAACTTGTTTGGGCTACTAAAACTTCCAACGTACACAGCCTCTCCTGCTCTATCTGGCCAAAATTCAACACCAAAATTGCGAACGTCCAGCGATTGCTCCTACACTAAAGGTGCCAGCCCTGAAAGCTCTTGCTGGTCCTCATCTCCCACTGGTAACCTCTCAAACGAACCACAAACACTTGGCCTCTGAACTTGTTTAGACACTCAAAGGTCCAGACGTATCATCGCTTCCCCTCACTAATTCACGTCAGAGTTCAACACCGAAATTGCGACGTCCAACGATTGCTCCTAGTCTAAAGGTGCCAGCCGTGAAAGCTCTTGCTGGTCCTCATCTGCCACTGGTAACCTCTAAAACGAACCACAAACACTTGGCCTCTGAACTTGTTTGGGCTACTAAAACTTCCAACGTACACAGCCTCTCCTGCTCAATCTGGCCAGAGCTCCACACCGAAATTGCGAACGTCCAGCGATTGCTCCTACACTAAAGGTGCCAGCCCTGAAAGCTCTTGCTGGTCCTCATCTCCCACTGGTAACCTCTCAAACGAACCACAAACACTTGGCCTCTGAACTTGTTTAGGCTACTAAAACTTCCAACGTACACAGCCTCTCCTGTTGAAACTGGCCAAAATTCAACACCGAAATTGCGAACGTCCAACGATTGCTCCTACACTAAAGGTGCCAGCCCTGAAAGCTCTTGCTGGTCCTCATCTCCCACTGGTAACCTCTAAAATGAACCACAAACACTTGCGCTCTGAACTTGTTTGGGCTACTAAAACTTCCAACGTACACAGCCTCTCCTGCTCAATCTGGCCAGAGCTCCACACCGAAATTGCGAACGTCCAGCGATTGCTCCTATTCTAAAGGTGCCAGCCCTGAAAGCTCTTGCTGGTCCTCATCTCCCACTGGTAACCTCTAAAACGAACCACAAACACTTGGCCTCTGAACTTGTTTAGGCTACTAAAACTTCCAACGTACACAGCCTCTCCTGCTCAATCTGGCCAAAATTCAACACCGAAATTGCGAACGTCCAGCGATTGCTCCTACACTAAAGGTGCCAGCCCTGAAAGCTCTTGCTGGTCCTCATCTCCCACTGGTAACCTCTAAAACGAACCACAAACACTTGGCCTCTGAACTTGTTTAGGCTACTAAAACTTCCAACGTACGCAGCCTCTCCTGCTCAATCTGGCCAGAGCTCCACACCGAAATTGCGAACGTCCAGCGATTGCTCCTACACTAAAGGTGCCAGCCCTGAAAGCTCTTGCTGGTCCTCATCTCCCACTGGTAACCTCTAAAACGAACCACAAACACTTGGCCTCTGAACTTGTTTAGACACTCAAAGGTCCAGACGTATCATCGCTTCCCCTCACTAATTCACATCAGAGTTCAACACCGAAATTGCGACGTCCAACGATTGCTCCTAGTCTAAAGGTGCCAGCCGTGAAAGCTCTTGCTGGTCCTCATCTCCCACTGGTAACCTCTAAAACGAACCACAAACACTTGGCCTCTGAACTTGTTTGGGCTACTAAAACTTCCAACGTACACAGCCTCTCCTGCTCAATCTGGCCAGAGCTCCACACCGAAATTGCGAACGTCCAGCGATTGCTCCTACACTAAAGGTGCCAGCCCTGAAAGCTCTTGCTGGTCCTCATCTCCCACTGGTATCCTCTAAAGAGAACCACAAACACTTGGCCTCTGAACTTGTTTAGGCTAGTAAAACTTCCAACGTACACTGCCTCTCCTGCTCAATCTGGCCGAAATTCAACACCGAAATTGCGAACGTCCAGCGATTGCTCCTACACTAAAGGTGCCAGCCCTAAGAGCTCTTGTTGGTCCTCATCTGCCACTGGTAACCTCTAAAACAAACCACAAACACTTGGCCTCTGAACTTCTTTAGACACTCAAAGGTCCAGACGTATCATCTCTTCCCCTCGCTAATTCATGTCAGAGCTCAACACCGAAATTGCGAACGTCCAGCGATTGCTCCTAGTCTAAAGGTGCCAGCCGTGAAAGCTCTTGCTGGTCCTCATCTCCCACTGGTAACCTCTAAAACGAACATCAAACACTTGGGCTCTGAACTTGTTTAGGCTACTAAAACTTCCAACGTACACAGCCTCTCTTGCTCAATCTGGCCAGAGCTCAACACCGAAATTGCGAACGTCCCGCCATTGCTCCTACACTAAAGGTGCCAGCCCTGAAAGCTCTTGCTGGTCCTCATCTCCCACTGGTAACCTCTAAAACGAACCACAAACACTTGGCCTCTGAACTTGTTTGGGCTACTAAAACTTCCAACGTACACAGCCTCTCCTGCTCAATCTGGCCACAGGTCAATACAGAAATTGCGAACGTCCAGCGATTGCTCCTAGTCTAAAGGTGCCAGCCCTGAAAGCTCTTGCTGCTCCTCATCTCCCACTGCTAACCTCTAAAACGAACCACAAAAACTTGGCCTCTGAACTTGTTTAGACAGTCAAAGGTCCAGATGTGTCATCGCTTCCTTTCGCTAATTCACATCAGAGGTTAACACTGAAATTGCGAAAGTCCAGCGATTGCTCCTACACTAAAGGTGCCAGCCCTGAAAGCTCTTGCTGGTCCTCATCTCCCACTGGTAACCTCTAAAACGAACCACAAAGACTTGGCCTCTGAACTTGTTTAGGCTACTAAAACTTCCAACGTACACAGCCTCTCCTGTTCAAACTGGCCAAAATTCAACACCGAAATTGCGAACGTCCAGCGATTGCTCCTACACTAAAGGTGCCAGCCCTGAAAGCTGTTGCTGGTCCTCATCTCCCACTGGTAACCTCTAAAACGAACCACAAAGACTTGGGCTCTGAACTTGTTTGGGCTACTAAAACTTCCAACATACACAGCCTCTCCTGCTCAATCTGGCCATAGCTCAACACCGAAATTGCGAACGTCCAGCGATTGCTCCTACACTAAAGGTGCCAGCCCTGAAAGCTCTTGCTGGTCCTCATCTCCCACTGGTAACCTCTAAAACGAACTACAAACACTTGGGCTCTGAACTTGTTTAGCCTACTAAAACTTCCAACGTACACAGCCTCTCCTGCTCAATCTGGCCAGAGCTCCACACCGAAATTGCGAACGTCCAGCGATTGCTCCTACACTAAAGGTGCCAGCCCTAAGAGCTCTTGTTGGTCCTCATCTGCCACTGGTAACCTCTCAAACGAACCACAAACACTTGGGCTCTGAACTTGTTTAGGCTACTAAAACTTCCAACGTACACAGCCTCTCTTGCTCAATCTGGCCAGAGCTCAACACCGAAATTGCGAACGTCCCGCCATTGCTCCTACACTAAAGGTGCCAGCCCTGAAAGCTCTTGCTGGTCCTCATCTCCCACTGGTAACCTCTAAAACGAACCACAAACACTTGGCCTCTGAACTTGTTTGGGCTACTAAAACTTCCAACGTACACAGCCTCTCCTGCTCAATCTGGCCACAGGTCAATACAGAAATTGCGAACGTCCAGCGATTGCTCCTAGTCTAAAGGTGCCAGCCCTGAAAGCTCTTGCTGCTCCTCATCTCCCACTGCTAACCTCTAAAACGAACCACAAAAACTTGGCCTCTGAACTTGTTTAGACAGTCAAAGGTCCAGATGTGTCATCGCTTCCTTTCGCTAATTCACATCAGAGGTTAACACTGAAATTGCGAAAGTCCAGCGATTGCTCCTACACTAAAGGTGCCAGCCCTGAAAGCTCTTGCTGGTCCTCATCTCCCACTGGTAACCTCTAAAACGAACTACAAACACTTGGGCTCTGAACTTGTTTAGCCTACTAAAACTTCCAACGTACACAGCCTCTCCTGCTCAATCTGGCCAGAGCTCCACACCGAAATTGCGAACGTCCAGCGATTGCTCCTACACTAAAGGTGCCAGCCCTAAGAGCTCTTGTTGGTCCTCATCTGCCACTGGTAACCTCTAAAACGAACCACAAACACTTGGCCTCTGAACTTGTTTAGACACTCAAAGGTCCAGACGTATCATCGCTTCCTTTCGCTAATTCACGTCACAGCTCAATACCGAAATTGCGAACGTCCAGCGATTGCTCCTACACTAAAGGTGCCAGCCCTGAAAGCTCTTGCTGGTCCTCATCTCCCACTGGTAACCTCTAAAACGAACCACAAACACTTGGACTCTGAACTTGTCTAGGCTACTAAATCTTCAGACGTAAACTGCCTCTCCTGCTCAATCTGGCCAGAGCTCCACACCGAAATTGCGAACGTCCAGCGATTGCTCCTACACTAAAGGTGCCAGCCCTGAAAGCTCTTGCTGGTCCTCATCTCCCTCTGGTAACCTCTAAAACGAACCACAAACACTTGGCTTCTGAACTTGTTTGGGCTACTAAAACTTCCAACGTACACAGCCTCTCCTGCTCAATCTTGCCAGAGGTCAATACCGAAATTGCGAACGTCCAGCGATTGCTCCTACACTAAAGGTGCCAGACCGGAAAGCTGTTGCTGGTCCTCATCTCCCACTGGTAACCTCTAAAGAGAACCACAAACACTTGGCCTCTGAACTTGTTTAGGCTAGTAAAACTTCCAACGTACACTGCCTCTCCTGCTCAATCTGGCCGAAATTCAACACCGAAATTGCGAACGTCCAGCGATTGCTCCTACACTAAAGGTGCCAGCCCTAAGAGCTCTTGTTGGTCCTCATCTGCCACTGGTAACCTCTAAAACAAACCACAAACACTTGGCCTCTGAACTTCTTTAGACACTCAAAGGTCCAGACGTATCATCTCTTCCCCTCGCTAATTCATGTCAGAGCTCAACACCGAAATTGCGAACGTCCAGCGATTGCTCCTAGTCTAAAGGTGCCAGCCCTGAAAGCTCTTGCTGGTCCTCATCTGCCACTGGTAACCTCTCAAACGAACCACAAACACTTGGCCTCTGAACTTGTTTAGGCTACTAAAACTTCCAACGTACACAGCCTCTCCTGCTCAATCTGGCCAGAGCTCAACACCGAAATTGCGAACGTCCCGCCATTGCTCCTACACTAAAGGTGCCAGCCCTGAAAGCTCTTGCTGGTCCTCATCTCCCACTGGTAACCTCTAAAACGAACCACAAACACTTGGCCTCTGAACTTGTTTGGGCTACTAAAACTTCCAACGTACACAGCCTCTCCTGCTCAATCTGGCCACAGGTCAATACAGAAATTGCGAACGTCCAGCGATTGCTCCTAGTCTAAAGGTGCCAGCCCTGAAAGCTCTTGCTGCTCCTCATCTCCCACTGCTAACCTCTAAAACGAACCACAAAAACTTGGCCTCTGAACTTGTTTAGACAGTCAAAGGTCCAGATGTGTCATCGCTTCCTTTCGCTAATTCACATCAGAGGTTAACACTGAAATTGCGAAAGTCCAGCGATTGCTCCTACACTAAAGGTGCCAGCCCTGAAAGCTCTTGCTGGTCCTCATCTCCCACTGGTAACCTCTAAAACGAACCACAAACACTTGGCCTCTGAACTTGTTTAGGCTACTAAAACTTCCAACGTACACAGCCTCTCCTGTTCAAACTGGCCAAAATTCAACACCGAAATTGCGAACGTCCAGCGATTGCTCCTACACTAAAGGTGCCAGCCCTGAAAGCTGTTGCTGGTCCTCATCTCCCACTGGTAACCTCTAAAACGAACCACAAAGACTTGGGCTCTGAACTTGTTTGGGCTACTAAAACTTCCAACATACACAGCCTCTCCTGCTCAATCTGGCCATAGCTCAACACCGAAATTGCGAACGTCCAGCGATTGCTCCTACACTAAAGGTGCCAGCCCTGAAAGCTCTTGCTGGTCCTCATCTCCCACTGGTAACCTCTAAAACGAACTACAAACACTTGGGCTCTGAACTTGTTTAGGCTACTAAAACTTCCAACGTACACAGCCTCTCCTGCTCAAGCTGGCCAGAGCTCAACACCGAAATTGCGAACGTCCAGCGATTGCTCCTACACTAAAGGTGCCAGCCCTGAAAGCTCTTGCTGGTCCTCATCTCCCACTGGTAACCTCTAAAGAGAAGCACAAAAACTTGGGCTCTGAACTTGTTTAGACAGTCAAAGGTCCAGATGTGTCATCGCTTCCTTTCGCTAATTCACATCAGAGGTCAACACTGAAATTGCGAACGTCCAGCGATTGCTCCTACACTAAAGGTGCCAGCCCTGAAAGCTCTTGCTGGTCCTCATCTCCCACTGGTAACCTCTAAAACGAACCACAAGCACTTGGGCTCTGAAGTTGTTTGGGCTACTAAAACTTCCAACGTACACAGCCTCTCCTGCTCTATCTGGCCAAAATTCAACACCGAAATTGCGAACGTCCAGCGATTGCTCCTAGTCTAAAGGTGCCAGCCCTGAAAGTTCTTGCTGGTACTCATCTCCCACTGGTAAACTCTAAAACGAACCACAAACACTTGGCCTCTGAACTTGTTTAGGCTACTAAAACTTCCAACGTACACAGCCTCTCCTGCTCAGTCTGGCCAGAGCTCAACACCGAAATCGCGAACGTCCAACGATTGCTCCTACACTAAAGGTGCCAGCCCTGAAAGCTGTTGCTGGTCCTCATCTCCCACTGGTAACCTCTAAAATGAACCACAAACACTTGCGCTCTGAACTTGTTTGGGCTACTAAAACTTCCAACGTACACAGCCTCTCCTGCTCAATCTGGCCAGAGCTCCACACCGAAATTGCGAACGTCCAGCGATTGCTCCTACACTAAAGGCGCCAGCCCTGAAAGCTCTTGCTGGTCCTCATCTCCCACTGGTAACCTCTAAAACGAACCACAAACACTTGGCCTCTGAACTTGTTTAGGCTACTAAAACTTCCAACGTACACAGCCTCTCCTGCTCAACCTGGCCAAAATTCAACACCGAAATTGCGAACGTCCAGCGATTGCTCCTACACTAAAGGTGCCAGCCCTGAAAGCTCTTGCTGGTCCTCATCTCCCACTGGTAACCTCTCAAACGAACCACAGGCACTTGGCCTCTGAACTTGTTTAGACACTCAAAGGTCCAGACGTATCATCGCTTCCCCTCACTAATTCACGTCAGAGTTCAACACCGAAATTGCGACGTCCAGCGATTGCTCCTAGTCTAAAGGTGCCAGCCGTGAAAGCTCTTGCTGGTCCTCATCTCCCACTGTAACCTCTAAAACGAACCACAAACGCTTGGCCTCTGAACTTGTTTGGGCGACTAAAACTTCCAACGTACACAGCCTCTCCTGCTCAATCTGGCCAGAGCTCCACACCGAAATTGCGAACGTCCAGCGATTGCTCCTACACTAAAGGTGCCAGCCCTGAAAGCTCTTGCTGGTCCTCATCTCCCACTGGTAACCTCTCAAACGAACCACAGGCACTTGGCCTCTGAACTTGTTTAGACACTCAAAGGTCCAGACGTATCATCGCTTCCCCTCACTAATTCACGTCAGAGTTCAACACCGAAATTGCGACGTCCAGCGATTGCTCCTAGTCTAAAGGTGCCAGCCCTGAAAGCTCTTCCTGGTCCTCATCTCCCACTGGTATCCTCTAAAGAGAACCACAAACACTTGGGCTCTGAACTTGTTTAGGCTAGTAAAACTTCCAACGTACACTGCCTCTCCTGCTCAATCTGGCCAAAATTCAACACCGAAATTGCGAACGTCCAGCGATTGCTCCTACACTAAAGGTGCCAGCCCTGAAAGCTCTTGCTGGTCCTCATCTCCCACTGGTAACCTCTCAAACGAACCACAAACACTTGGCCTCTGAACTTGTTTAGACACTCAAAGGTCCAGACGTATCATCGCTTCCCCTCGCTAATTCACGTCAGAGCTCAACACCGAAATTGCGAACGTCCAGCGATTGCTCCTACACTAAAGGTGCCAGCCCTGAAAGCTCTTGCTGGTCCTCATCTCCCACTGGTAACCTCTCAAACGAACCACAAACACTTGGGCTCTGAACTTCTTTAGGCTACTAAAAACTTCCAACGTACACAGCCTCTCTTGCTCAATCTGGCCAGAGCTCAACACCGAAATTGCGAACGTCCCGCCATTGCTCCTACACTAAAGGTGCCAGCCCTGAAAGCTCTTGCTGGTCCTCATCTCCCACTCGTAACCTCTCAAACGAACCACAAACACTTGGCCTCTGAACTTGTTTGGGCTACTAAAACTTCCAACGTACACAGCCTCTCCTGCTCAATCTGGCCAGAGCTCCACACCTAAATTGCGAACGTCCAGCGATTGCTCCTAGTCTAAAGGTGCCAGCCCTGAAAGCTCTTGCTGCTCCTCATGTCCCACTGCTAACCTCTAAAACGAACCACAAAAACTTGGGCTCTGAACTTGTTTAGACAGTCAAAGGTCCAGATGTGTCATCGCTTCCTTTCGCTAATTCACATCAGAGGTCAACACTGAAATTGCGAAAGTCCAGCGATTGCTCCTACACTAAAGGTGCCAGCCCTGAAAGCTCTTGCTGGTCCTCATCTCCCACTGGTAACCTCTAAAACGAACCACAAACACTTGGGCTCTGAACTTGTTTGGGCTACTAAAACTTCCAACGTACACAGCCTCTCCTGCTCAATCTGGCCAAAATTTTCAACACCAAAATTGCGAACGTCCAGCGATTGGTCCTAGTCTAAAGGTGCCAGCCCTGAAAGCTGTTGCTGGTCCTCATCTCCCACTGGTAACCTCTAAAACGAACCACAAACACTTGGACTCTGAACTTGTTTAGGGAACTAAAACTTCCAACGTACACTGCCTGTCCAGCTCAATCTGGCCAGAGCTCAACGCCGAAATTGCGAACGTCCAGCGATTGCTCCTACACTAAAGGTGCCAGCCCCGAAAACTGTTCCTGGTCCTCATCTCCCACTGGTAGCCTCTGAAACGAACCACAAACACGTGGACTCTGAACTTGTTTAGGCTACTAAAACTTCCAACGTATACAGCCTCTCCTGCTCAATTGGCCAAAGTTCAACACCGAAATTGCGAACGTCCAGCGATTGCTCCTACACTAAAGGTGCCAGCCCTGAAAGCTCTTGCTGGTCCTCATCTCCCACTGGTAACCTCTCAAACGAACCACAAACACTTGGGCTCTGAACTTGTTTAGGCTACTAAATCTTCAGACGTACACTGCCTCTCCTGCTCAATCTGGCCAGAGCTCAACACCGAAATTGCGAACGTCCAGCGATTGCTCCTACACTAAAGGTGCCAGCCCTGAGAGCTCTTGTTGGTCCTCATCTGCCACTGGTAACCTCTAAAACGAACCACAAACACTTGGGCTCTGAACTTGTTTAGGCTACTAAAACTTCCAACGTACACAGCCTCTCCTGCTCAATCAGGCCAGAGCTCCACACCGAAATTGCGAACGTCCAGCGATTGATCCTACAATAAAGGCTCCAGCCCTGAAAGCTCTTGCTGGTCCTCATCTCCCACTGGTAACCTCTGAAACGAACCACAGACACTTGGCCTCTGAACTTGTTTAGGCTACTAAAACTTCCAACGTACACTGCCTCTCCTGCTCAATCTGGCCAGAGCTCAACACCGAAATTGCGAACGTCCAGCGATTGCTCCTACACTAAAGGTGCCAGCCCTGAAAGCTCTTGCTGGTCCTCATCTCCCACTGGTAACCTCTCAAACGAACCACAGCAACAGCTTTCAGGGCTGGCACCTTTAGTGTAGGAGCAATCGCTGGACGTTCGCAATTTTGGTGTTGAGCTCTGGCCAGATTGAGCAGGAGAGGCTGTGTACGTTGGAAGTTTTAGTAGGCTAAACAAGTTCAGAGCCCAAGTGTTTGTGGTTCTCTTTAGAAGTTACCAGTGGGAGATGAGGACCAGCAAGAGCTTTGAGCGCTGGCACCTTTAGACTAGGGGCAATCGCTGGACGTTCGCAATTTCGGTGTTAAATTTTGGCCAGTTTCAACAGGAGAGGCTGTGTACGTTGGAAGTTTTAGTAGCCTAAACAAGTTCAGAGGCCAAGTGTTTGTGGTTCGTTTTAGAGTTTACCAGTGGGAGATGAGTACCAGCAAGAGCTTTCAGGGCTGGCACCTTTAGACTAGGAGCAATCGTTGGACGTTCGCAATTTCGGTGTTGAGCTGTGAAGTGAATTAGCGAAAGGAAGCGCTGATACGTCTGGACCTTTGAGTGTCTAAACAAGTTCAGAGCGCAACTGTTTGTGGTTCGTTTTAAGAGGTTACCAGTGGGAGATGAGGACCAGCAAGAGCTTTCAGGGCTGTCACCTTTAGACTAGGAGCAACCGCCGGACTTTCGCAATTTTGGTGTTGAATTTTGGAAAGATAGAGCAGGAGAGGCTGTGTACTTTGGAAGTTTTAGTAGCCCAAACAAGTTCAGAGGCCAAGTGTTTGTGGTTCGTTTTAGAGGTTACCAGTGGGAGATGAGGACCAGCAACAGCTTTCAGGGCTGGCACCTTTAGACTAGGAGCAATCGCTGGACGTTCGCAATTTCGGTGTTGAGCTCTGACGTGAAATAATGAAGGGAAGCGATGACACGTCTGGACCTTTGAGTGTCTAAACAAGTTCAGAGGCCAAGTGTTTGTGGTTCGTTTGAGAGGTTACCAGTGGGAGATGAGGACCAGCAAGAGCTTTCAGGGCTGGCACCTTTAGTGTAGGAGCAATCGCTGGACGTTCGCAATTTCGGTGTGGAGCTCTGGCCAGATTGAGCAGGAGAGGCAGTGTACATCTGAAGATTTAGTAGCCTAAACAAGTTCAGAGGCCAAGTGTTATGGTTCGTTTGAGAGGTTACCAGTGGGAGATGAGGACCAGCAAGAGGTTTCCGGGCTGGCACCTTTAGTGTAGGAGCAATCGCTGGACTTTCGCAATTTCGGAGTTGAGCTCTGACGTGAATTAGCAAAAGGAAGCGATGATACGTCCGGACCTTTGAGTGTTTAAACTAGTTCAGAGGCCAAGTGTTTGTGGTTCGTTTGAGAGGTTACCAGTGGGAGATGAGGAGCAGCAAGAGCTTTCAGGGCTGCCACCTTTAGTGTAGGAGCAATCGCTGGACATTCGCAATTTTGGTGTTGAATTTTTTGCCAGATTGAGCAGGAGAGGCTGTGTACGTTGGAAGTTTTAGTAGCCTAAACAAGTTCAGAGCCCAAGTGTTTGTGGTTCGTTTTAGAGGTTACCAGTGGGAGATGAGGACCAGCAACAGCTGTCAGGGCTGGCACCTTTAGTGTAGGAGCAATCGCTGGACATTCGCAATTTCCGTGTTGAGCTCTGACGTGAATTAGCGAAAGGAAGCGCTGATACGTCTGGACCTTTGAGTGTCTAAACAAGTTCAGAGGCCAAGTGTTTGTGGTTCGTTTGAGAGGTTACCAGTGGGAGATGAGGACCAGCAAGAGCTTTCAGGGCTGGCACCTTTAGTGTAGGAGCAATCGCTGGACGTTGGCAATTTCGGTGTGGAGCTCTGGCCAGATTGATCAGGAGAGGCAGTGTACATTGGAAGTTTTAGTAGCCTAAACAAGTTCAGAGGCCAAGTGTTTGTTGTTCGTTGCGGAGGTTTCCACAGGCAGATGAGGACCAGCAAGAGCTTTCAGGGCTGGCACCTTTAGTGTAGGAGCAATCGCTGGACGTTCGCAATTTCGGTGTTGAGCTCTGACGTGAATTAGCGAGGGGAAGCGATGATACGTCTGGACCTTTGAGTGTCTAAACAAGTTCAGAGGCCAAGTGTTTGCTGTTCGTTTTAGAGGTTACCAGTGGGAGATGAGGACCAGCAAGAGCTTTCAGGGCTGGCACCTTTAGACTAGGAGCAATCGCTGGACGTTCCCAATTTCGGTGTTGAGCTCTGGCCAGACTGAGCAGGAGAGGCTGTGCACATTGGAAGTTTAAGTAGCCTAAAGAAGTTCAGAGGCCAAGTGTTTGTGGTTCGTTTGAGAGGTTACCAGTGGGAGATGAGGACCAGCAAGAGCTTTCAGGGCTGGCACCTTTAGTGTAGGAGCAATCGCTGGACGTTCGCAATTTCGGTGTTTAGCTCAGACTGAAGTAGCAAAAGGAAGTGCTGATACGTCTGGACCTTTGAGTGTCTAAACAAGTTCAGAGGCCAAGTGTTTGTGGTTCGTTTTGGAGGTTACCAGTGGGAGATGAGGACCAGCAAGAGCTTTCAGGGCTGGCACCTTTAGTGTAGGAGCAATCGCTGGACGTTCGCAATTTCGGTGTTGAGCTGTGACGTGAATTAGCGAAAGGAAGCGCTGATACGTCTGGACCTTTGAGTGTCTAAACAAGTTCAGAGGCCAAGTGTTTGTGGTTCGTTTTGGAGGTTACCAGTGGGAGATGAGGACCAGCAACAGCTTTCAGGGCTGGCACCTTTAGACTAGGAGCAATCGCTGGACGTTTGTAATTTCGGTGTGGAGCTCTGGCCAAATTGAGCAGGAGAGGCTGTGTACGTTGGAAGTTTTAGTAGCCTAAACAAGTTCAGAGGCCAAGTGTTTGTGGTCCGTTTGAGAGGTTACCAGTGGGAGATGAGGACCAGCAAGAGCTTTCAGGGCTGGCACCTTTAGTGTAGGAGCAATCGCTGGACGTTCGCAATTGCGGTGTGGAGCTCTGGCCAGATTGAGCAGGAGAGGCAGTGTACGTTGGAAGTTTTAGTAGCCTAAACAAGTTCAGAGCCCAAGTGTTTGTGGTTCGTTTCAGAGGTTACCAGTGGGAGATGAGGACCAGCAACAGCTTTCAGAGCTGGCACCTTTATTGTAGGAGCAATCGCTGGACGTTCGCAATTTCGGTGTGGAGCTCTGGCCTGATTGAGCAGGAGAGGCTGTGTACGTTGGAAGTTTTAGTAGCCTAAACAAGTTCAGAGCCCAAGTGTTTGTGGTTCGTTTTAGAGGTTACCAGTGGGAGATGAGGACCAGCAAGAGCTTTCAGGGCTGGCACCTTTAGTGTAGGAGCAATCGCTGGACGTTTGTAATTTCGGTGTTGAGCTCTGGACAGATTGAGCAGGAGAGGCCGAGTACGTTGGAAGCTTTAGTAGCCTAAAAAAGTTCAGAGGCCAAGTGTTTGTGGTTCGTTTTAAAGGTTACCAGTGGGAGATGAGGACCAGCAATAGCTTTCAGGGCTGGCACCTTTAGTGTAGGACCAATCACTGGACGTTCGCAATTTCGGTGTTGAATTTGGCCAATTGAGCAGGAGAGGCTGTATACGTTGGAAGTTTTAGTAGCCTAAACAAGTTCAGAGGCCAAGTGTTTGTGCTTCGTTTTAGAGGTTACCAGTGGGAGATGAGGACCAGCAACAGGTTTCAGGGCTGGCACCTTTAGTGTAGGAGCAATCGCTGGACGTTCGCAATTTCGGTGTTGAGCTCTGGCCATATTGAGCAGGAGAGGATGTATACGTTGGAAGTTTTAGTAGCCTAAACAAGTTCAGAGGCCAAGTGTTTGTTGTTCGTTGCAGAGGTTTCCACAGGCAGATGAGGACCAGCAAGAGCTTTCAGGGCTGGCACCTTTAGTGTAGGAGCAATCGCTGGACGTTGGCAATTTCGGTGTTGAGCTCTGACGTGAATTAGCGAGGGGAAGCGATGATACGTCTGGACCTTTGAGTGTCTAAACAAGTTCAGAGGCCAAGTGTTTGCTGTTCGTTTTAGAGGTTACCAGTGGGAGATGAGGACCAGCAACAGCTTTCAGGGCTGGCACCTTTAGTGTAGGAGCAATCGCTGGACGTTCGCAATTTCGGTGTTGAGCTCTGGCCAGACTGAGCAGGAGAGGCTGTGCACATTGGAAGTTTTAGTAGCCTAAACAAGTTCAGAGGCCAAGTGTTTGTGGTTCGTTTGAGAGGTTACCAGTGGGAGATGAGGACCAGCAAGAGCTTTCAGGGCTGGAACCTTTAGTGTAGGAGCAATCGCTGGACGTTTGCAATTTCGGTGTTGAGCTCTGACGTGAATTCGCAAAAGGAAGCGCTGATACGTCTGGACCTTTGAGTGTCTAAACAAGTTCAGAGGCCAAGTGTTTGTGGTTCGTTTGAGAGGTTACCAGTGGGAGATGAGGACCAGCAAGAGCTTTCGGGTGTGGCACCTTTAGTGTAGGAGCAATCGCTGGATGTTCGCAATTTCAGTGTTGAGCTCTGGCCAGATTGAGCAGGAGAGGCTGTGTACATTGGAAGTTTTAGTAGCCTAAACAAGTTCAGAGGCCAAGTGTTTGTGGTTCGTTTGAGAGGTTACCAGTGGGAGATGAGGACCAGCAAGAGCTTTCAGGGCTGGCACCTTTAGACTAGGAGCAATCGCTGGATCGTTCGCAATTTCGGTGTTGAGCTCTGGCCAGATTGAGCAGGAGAGGCTGTGTACGTTGGAAGTTTTAGTAGACTAAAAAAGTTCAGAGGCCAAGTGTTTCTGGTTCATTTTAGAGGTTACCAGTGGGAGATGAGGACCAGCAAGAGCTTTCAGGGCTGGCACCTTTAGTGTAGGAGCAATCGCTGGACGTTCGCAATTTCGGTGTTGAGCTCAGACTGAAGTAGCGAAAGGAAGTGCTGATACGTCTGGACCTTTGAGTGTCTAAACAAGTTCAGAGGCGAAGTGTTTGTGGTTCGTTTTAGAGGTTACCAGTGGGAGATGAGGACCAGCAACAGCTTTCAGGGCTGGCACCTTTAGAGTAGGAGCAATCGCTGGACGTTCGCAATTTCGGTGTGGAGCTCTGGCCAGATTGAGCAGGAGAGGCTGTGTACGTTGGAAGTTTTAGTAGCCTAAACAAGTTCAGAGGCCAAGTGTTTTGTGGTTCATTTTAGAGGTTACCAGTGGGAGATGAGGACCAGCAAGAGCTTTCAGGGCTGGCACCTTTAGTGTAGGAGCAATCGCTGGACGTTCGCAATTTCGGAGTTGAGCTCTGACGTGAATTAACGAAAGGAAGCACTGATACGTCTGGACCTTTGAGTGTCTAAACAAGTTCAGAGGCCAAGTGTTTGTGGTTCGTTTTAGAGGTTACCAGTGGGAGATGAGGACCAGCAACAGCTTTCAGGGCTGGCACCTTTAGACTAGGAGCAATCGCTGGACGTTAGCAATTTCGGTGTGGAGCTCTGGCCAAATTGAGCAGGAGAGGCTGTGTACGTTGGAAGTTTTAGTAGCCTAAACAAGTTCAGAGGCCAAGTGTTTGTGCTTCGTTTTAGAGGTTACCAGTGGGAGATGAGGACCAGCAACAGCATTCAGGGCTGGCACCTTTAGTGTAGGAGCAATCGCTGGACGTTCGCAATTTCGGTGTTGAGCTCTGGCCATATTGAGCAGGAGAGGCAGTGTACGTTGGAAGTTTTAGTAGCCTAAACAAGTTCAGAGCCCAAGTGTTTGTGGTTCTCTTTAGAGGTTACCAGTGGGAGATGAGGACCAGCAAGAGCTTTCAGGGCTGGCACCTTTGGACTAGGACCAATCGCTGGACGTTCGCAATTTCGGTGTTGAGCTCTGGCCAGATTGAGCAGGAGAGGCTGAGTACGTTGGAAGTTTTAGTAGCCTAAACAAGTTCAGAGGCCAAGTGTTTGTGGTTCGTTTTAGAGTTTACCAGTGGGAGATGAGGACCAGCAAGAGCTTTCAGGGCTGGCACCTTTAGACTAGGAGCAATCGCTGGACGTTCGCAATTTCAGTGTTGAGCTCTGACTGAATTAGCGAAAGGAAGTGCTGATACGTCTGCACCTTTGAGTGTCTAAACAAGTTCAGAGGCCAAGTGTTTCTGGTTCGTTTTAGAGGTTACCAGTGGGAGATGAGGACCAGCAACAGCTTTCAGAGCTGGCACCTTTATTGTAGGAGCAATCGCTGGACGTTCGCAATTTCGGTGTGGAGCTCTGGCCAGATTGAGCAGGAGAGGCTGTGTATGTTGGAAGTTTTAGTAGCCTAAACAAGTTCAGAGCCCAAGTGTTTGTGGTTCGTTTTGGAGGTTACCAGTGGGAGATGAGGACCAGCAAGAGCTTTCAGGGCTGGCACCTTTAGTGTAGGAGCAATCGCTGGACGTTCGCAATTTCGGTGTTGAGCTGTGACGTGAATTAGCGAAAGGAAGCGATGATACGTCTGGACCTTTGAGTGTCTAAACAAGTTCAGAGGCCAAGTGTTTGTGGTTCGTTTTGGAGGTTACCAGTGGGACATGAGGACCAGCAACAGCTTTCAGGGCTGGCACCTTTAGACTAGGAGCAATCGCTGGAACGTTTGTAATTTCGGTGTGGAGCTCTGGCCAAATTGAGCAGGAGAGGCTGTGTACGTTGGAAGTTTTAGTAGCCTAAACAAGTTCAGAGGCCAAGTGTTTGTGGTCCGTTTGAGAGGTTACCAGTGGGAGATGAGGACCAGCAACAGCTTTCAGGGCTGGCACCTTTAGACTAGGAGCAATCGCTGGACGTTCGCAATTTCGGTGTTGAGCTCTGGCCAGATTGAGCAGGAGAGGCAGTGTACGTTGGAAGTTTTAGTAGCCTAAACAAGTTCAGAGCCCAAGTGTTTGTGGTTCGTTTCAGAGGTTACCAGTGGGAGATGAGGACCAGCAACAGCTTTCAGAGCTGGCACCTTTATTGTAGGAGCAATCGCTGGACGTTCGCAATTTTGGTGTGGAGCTCTGGCCTGATTGAGCAGGAGAGGCTGTGTACGTTGGAAGTTTTAGTAGCCTAAACAAGTTCAGAGCCCAAGTGTTTGTGGTTCGTTTTAGAGGTTACCAGTGGGAGATGAGGACCAGCAACAGCATTCAGGGCTGGCACCTTTAGTGTAGGAGCAATCGCTGGACGTTTGTAATTTCGGTGTGGAGCTCTGGACAGATTGAGCAGGAGAGGCCGTGTACGTTGGAAGCTTTAGTAGCCTAAAAAAGTTCAGAGGCCAAGTGTTTGTGGTTCGTTTTAGAGGTTACCAGTGGGAGATGAGGACCAGCAATAGCTTTCAGGGCTGGCACCTTTAGTGTAGGACCAATCACTGGACGTTCGCAATTTCGGTGTTGAATTTTGGCCAATTGAGCAGGAGAGGCTGTATACGTTGGAAGTTTTAGTAGCCTAAACAAGTTCAGAGGCCAAGTGTTTGTGCTTCGTTTTAGAGGTTACCAGTGGGAGATGAGGACCAGCAACAGGTTTCAGGGCTGGCACCTTTAGTGTAGGAGCAATCGCTGGACGTTCGCAATTTCGGTGTTGAATTTTGGCCAATTGAGCAGGAGAGGCTGTATACGTTGGAAGTTTTAGTAGCCTAAACAAGTTCAGAGGCCAAGTGTTTGTGCTTCGTTTTAGAGGTTACCAGTGGGAGATGAGGACCAGCAAGGGGTTTCCGGGCTGGCACCTTTAGTGTAGGAGCAATCGCTGGACGTTGGCAATTTCGGTGTTGAGCTCTGACGTGAATTCGCAAAAGGAAGCGCTGATACGTCTGGACCTTTGAGTGTCTAAACAAGTTCAGAGGCCAAGAGTTTGTGGTTCGTTTGAGAGGTTACCAGTGGGACATGAGGACCAGCAACAGCTTTCAGGGCTGGCACCTTTAGACTAGGAGCAATCGCTGGACGTTTGTAATTTCGGTGTGGAGCTCTGGCCAAATTGAGCAGGAGAGGCTGTGTACGTTGGAAGTTTTAGTAGCCTAAACAAGTTCAGAGGCCAAGTGTTTGTGGTCCGTTTGAGAGGTTACCAGTGGGAGATGAGGACCAGCAACAGCTTTCAGGGCTGGCACCTTTAGACTAGGAGCAATCGCTGGACGTTCGCAATTTCGGTGTGAGCTCTGGCCAGATTGAGCAGGAGAGGCAGTGTACGTTGGAAGTTTTAGTAGCCTAAACAAGTTCAGAGCCCAAGTGTTTGTGGTTCGTTTCAGAGGTTACCAGTGGGAGATGAGGACCAGCAACAGCTTTCAGAGCTGGCACCTTTATTGTAGGAGCAATCGCTGGACGTTCGCAATTTTGGTGTGGAGCTCTGGCCTGATTGAGCAGGAGAGGCTGTGTACGTTGGAAGTTTTAGTAGCCTAAACAAGTTCAGAGCCCAAGTGTTTGTGGTTCGTTTTAGAGGTTACCAGTGGGAGATGAGGACCAGCAACAGCATTCAGGGCTGGCACCTTTAGTGTAGGAGCAATCGCTGGACGTTTGTAATTTCGGTGTGGAGCTCTGGACAGATTGAGCAGGAGAGGCCGTGTACGTTGGAAGCTTTAGTAGCCTAAAAAAGTTCAGAGGCCAAGTGTTTGTGGTTCGTTTTAGAGGTTACCAGTGGGAGATGAGGACCAGCAATAGCTTTCAGGGCTGGCACCTTTAGTGTAGGACCAATCACTGGACGTTCGCAATTTCGGTGTTGAATTTTGGCCAATTGAGCAGGAGAGGCTGTATACGTTGGAAGTTTTAGTAGCCTAAACAAGTTCAGAGGCCAAGTGTTTGTGCTTCGTTTTAGAGGTTACCAGTGGGAGATGAGGACCAGCAACAGGTTTCAGGGCTGGCACCTTTAGTGTAGGAGCAATCGCTGGACGTTCGCAATTTCGGTGTTGAATTTTGGCCAATTGAGCAGGAGAGGCTGTATACGTTGGAAGTTTTAGTAGCCTAAACAAGTTCAGAGGCCAAGTGTTTGTGCTTCGTTTTAGAGGTTACCAGTGGGAGATGAGGACCAGCAAGAGGTTTCCGGGCTGGCACCTTTAGTGTAGGAGCAATCGCTGGACGTTGGCAATTTCGGTGTTGAGCTCTGACGTGAATTCGCAAAAGGAAGCGCTGATACGTCTGGACCTTTGAGTGTCTAAACAAGTTCAGAGGCCAAGAGTTTGTGGTTCGTTTGAGAGGTTACCAGTGGGAGATGAGGACCAGCAAGAGCTTTCGGGTCTGGCACCTTTAGTGTAGGAGCAATCGCTGGATGTTCGCAATTTCAGTGTTGAGCTCTGGCCAGATTGAGCAGGAGAGGCTGTGTACATTGGAAGTTTTAGTAGCCTAAAAAAGTTCAGAGGCCAAGTGTTTGTGGTTCGTTTTAGAGGTTACCAGTGGGAGATGAGGACCAGCAAGAGCATTCAGGGCTGCACCTTTAGTGTAGGAGCAATCGCTGGACGTTCGCAATTTCGGAGTTCAGCTCTGGCCAGCTTGAGCAGGAGAGGCTGTGTACGTTGGAAGTTTTAGTAGCCTAAACAAGTTCAGAGCCCAAGGGTTTGTGGTTCGTTTTAGAGGTTACCAGTGGGAGATGAGGACCAGCAAGAGCTTTCAGGGCTGGCACCTTAAGTGTAGGGGCTATCGCTGGACGTTCGCAATTTCGGTGTTGAGCTCAGACTGAAGTAGCGAAAGGAAGTGCTGATACGTCTGGACCTTTGAGTGTCTAAACAAGTTCAGAGGCGAAGTGTTTGTGGTTTGTTTTAGAGGTTACCAGTGGGAGATGAGGACCAGCAAGAGCTTTCAGGGCTGGCACCTTTAGACTAGGAGCAATCGCTGGACGTTCGCAATTTCGGTGTTGAGCTCTGGCCAGATTGAGCAGGAGAGGCTGTGTACGTTGGAAGTTTTAGTAGACTAAAAAAGTTCAGAGGCCAAGTGTTTCTGGTTCATTTTAGAGGTTACCAGTGGGAGATGAGGACCAGCAAGAGCTTTCAGGGCTGGCACCTTTAGTGTAGGAGCAATCGCTGGACGTTCGCAATTTCGGTGTGGAGCTCTGGCCAGATTGAGCAGGAGAGGCTGTGTATGTTGGAAGTTTTAGTAGCCTAAACAAGTTCAGAGGCCAAGTGTTTGTGGTTCGTTTTGGAGGTTACCAGTGGGAGATGAGGACCAGCAAGAGCTTTCAGGGCTGGCACCTTTAGTGTAGGAGCAATCGCTGGACGTTCGCAATTTCGGTGTGGAGCTCTGACGTGAATTAGCGAAAGGAAGCGCTGATACGTCTGGACCTTTGAGTGCCTAAACAAGTTCAGAGCCCAAGTGTTTGTGGTTCGTTTTAGAGGTTACCAGTGGGAGATGAGGACCAGCAAGAGCTTTCAGGGCTGGCACCTTTAGACTAGGACCAATCGCTGGACGTTCGCAATTTCGGTGTTGAGCTCTGGCCAGATTGAGCAGGAGAGGCTGTGTACGTTGGAAGTTTTAGTAGCCTAAACAAGTTCAGAGCCCAAGTCTTTGTGGTTCTCTTTAGAGGTTACCAGTGGGAGATGAGGACCAGCAACAGCTTTCAGAGCTGGCACCTTTATTGTAGGAGCAATTGCTGGACGTTCGCAATTTCGGTGTGGAGCTCTGGCCAGATTGAGCAGGAGAGGCTGTGTACGTTGGAAGTTTTAGTAGCCTAAACAAGTTCAGAGGCCAAGTGTTTGTGGTCCGTTTGAGAGGTTACCAGTGGGATATGAGGACCAGCAAGAGCTTTCAGGGCTGGCACCTTTAGTGTAGGAGCAATCGCTGGACGTTTGCAATTTCGGTGTTGAGCTCTGGACAGATTGAGCAGGAGAGGCCGTGTACGTTGGAAGCTTTAGTAGCCTAAAAAAGTTCAGAGGCCAAGTGTTTGTGGTTCGTTTTAGAGGTTACCAGTGGGAGATTAGGACCAGCAATAGCTTTCAGGGCTGGCACCTTTAGTGTAGGAGCAATCACTGGACGTTCGTAATTTCGGTGTTGAATTTTGGCCAATTGAGCGGGAGAGGCTGTATACGTTGGAAGTTTTAGTAGCCTAAACAAGTTCAGAGCCCAAGTGTTTCTGGCTCATTTTAGAGGTTACCAGTGGGAGATGAGGACCAGGAAGAACTTTCAGGGCTGGCACCTTTAGTGTAGGAGCAATCGCTGGACGTTCACAATTTCGTTGTGGAAGTCTGGCCAGATTGAGCAGGAGAGGCAGTGTATGTTGGAAGATTTAGTTGCCTAAACAAGTTCAGAGCCCAAGTGTTTGTGGTTCGTTTTAGAGGTTACCAGTGGGAGATGAGGACCAGCAACAGCTTTCAGGGCTGGCACCTTTAGTGTAGGAGCAATCGCTGGACGTTCGCAATTTCGGTGTTGAGCTCTGACGTGAATTCGCAAAAGGAAGCGCTGATACGTCTGGACCTTTCAGTGTCTAAACAAGTTCAGAGGCCAAGTGTTTGTGGTTCGTTTGAGAGGTTACCAGTGGGAGATGAGGACCAGCAAGAGCATTCAGGGCTGGCACCTTTAGTGTAGGGGCTATCGCTGGACGTTCGCAATTTCGGTGTTGAGCTCAGACTGAAGTAGCGAAAGGAAGTGCTGATACGTCTGGACCTTTGAGTGTCTAAACAAGTTCAGAGGCGAAGTGTTTGTGGTTCGTTTTAGAGGTTACCATTGGGAGATGAGGACCAGCAAGAGCTTTGAGGGCTGGCACCTTTAGTGTAGGAGCAATCGCTGGACGTTCGCAATTTCGGTGTGGAGCTCTGACGTGAATTCGCAAAAGGAAGCGCTGATACGTCTGGACCTTTGAGTGTCTAAACAAGTTCAGAGGCCAAGTGTTTGTGGTTCGTTTGAGAGGTTACCAGTGGGAGATGAGGACCAGCAAGAGCTTTCGGGTCTGGCACCTTTAGTGTAGGAGCAATCGCTGGATGTTCGCAATTTCAGTGTTGAGCTCTGGCCAGATTGAGCAGGAGAGGCTGTGTATGTTGGAAGTTTTAGTAGCCTAAACAAGTTCAGAGGCCAAGTGTTTGTGGTTCGTTTGAGAGGTTACCAGTGGGAGATGAGGACCAGCAAGAGCATTCAGGGCTGGCACCTTTAGTGTAGGAGCAATCGCTGGACGTTCGCAATTTCGGAGTTGAGCTCTGGCCAGATTGAGCAGGAGAGGCTGTGTACGTTGGAAGTTTTAGTAGCCTAAACAAGTTCAGAGCCCAAGGGTTTGTGGTTCGTTTGAGAGGTTACCAGTGGGAGATGAGGACCAGCAAGAGCTTTCAGGGCTGGCACCTTTAGTGTAGGAGCAATCGCTGGACGTTCGCAATTTCGGTGTGGAGCTCAGACTGAAGTAGCGAAAGGAAGTGCTGATACGTCTGGACCTTTGAGTGTCTAAACAAGTTCAGAGGCGAAGTGTTTGTGGTTCGTTTTAGAGGTTACCAGTGGGAGATGAGGACCAGCAAGAGCTTTCAGGGCTGGCACCTTTAGTGTAGGAGCAATTGCTGGATGTTCACAATTTCGGTGTTGAGCTCTGACGTGAATTAGCGAAAGGAAGCGATGATACGTGTGGAACTTTGAGTGTCTAAACAAGTTCAGAGCCCAAGTGTTTGTGGTTCGTTTTGGAGGCTACCAGTGGGAGATGAGGACCAGCAAGAGCTTTCAGGGCTGGCACCTTTAGTGTAGGAGCAATCGCTGGACGTTCGCAATTTCGGTGTGGAGCTCTGGCCAGATTGAGCAGGAGAGGCTGTGTACGTTGGAAGTTTTAGTAGCCTAAACAAGTTCAGAGGCCAAGTGTTTGTGGTTCATTTTAGAGGTTACCAGTGGGAGATGAGGACCAGCAAGAGCTTTCAGGGCTGGCACCTTTAGACTAGGAGCAATCGCTGGACGTTCGCAATTTCGGTGTTGAGCTCTGGCCATATTGAGCAGGAGAGGCTGTGTACGTTGGAAGTTTTAGTAGCCTAAACAAGTTCAGAGCCCAAGTGTTTGTGGTTCTCTTTAGAGGTTACCAGTGGGAGATGAGGACCAGCAACAGCTTTCAGGGCTGGCACCTTTAGTGTAGGAGCAATCGCTGGACGTTCGCAATTTCGGTGTTGAGCTCTGGCCAGCTTGAGCAGGAGAGGCTGTGTACGTTGGAAGTTTTAGTAGCCTAAACAAGTTCAGAGGCCAAGTCTTTGTGGTTCTCTTTAGAGGTTACCAGTGGGAGATGAGGACCAGCAAGAGCTTTCAGGGCTGGCACCTTTAGTGTAGGAGCAATCGCTGGACGTTCGCAATTTCGGAATTGAGCTCTGGCCATATTGAGCAGGAGAGGCTGAGTACGTTGGAAGTTTTAGTAGCCTAAACAAGTTCAGAGGCCAAGTGTTTGTGGTTCGTTTGAGAGGTTACCAGTGGGAGATGAGGACCAGCAAGAGCTTTCAGGGCTGGCACCTTTAGACTAGGAGCAATCGCTGGACGTTCGCAATTTCGGTGTTGAGCTCTGACTGAATTAGCGAAAGGAAGTGCTGATACGTCTGGACCTTTGAGTGTCTAAACAAGTTCAGAGGCCAAGTGTTTGTGGTTCGTTTTAGAGGTTACCAGTGGGAGATTAGGACCAGCAATAGCTTTCAGGGCTGGCACCTTTAGTGTAGGAGCAATCGCTGGACGGTCGCAATTTCGGTGTTGAATTTTGGCCAGATTGAGCAGAAGAGGCTGTGTACGTTGGAAGTTTTAGTAGCCTAAACAAGTTCAGAGGCCAAGTGTTTGTGGTTCGTTTCAGAGGTTACCAGTGGGAGATGAGGACCAGCAACAGCTTTCAGAGCTGGCACCTTTATTGTAGGAGCAATCGCTGGACGTTCGCAATTTCGGTGTGGAGCTCTGGCCAGATTGAGCAGGAGAGGCTGTGTACGTTGGAAGTTTTTGTAGCCTAAACAAGTTCAGAGCCCAAGTGTTTGTGGTTCGTTTGAGAAGTTACCAGTGGGAGATGAGGACCAGCAAGAGCTTTCAGGGCTGGCACCTTTAGTGTAGGAGCAATCGCTGGACGTTTGCAATTTCGGTGTTGAGCTCTGGCCAGCTTGAGCAGGAGAGGCAGTGTACGTTGGAAGCTTTAGTAGCCTAAAAAAGTTCAGAGCCCAAGTGTTTGTGGTTTGTTTTAGAGGTTACCAGTGGGAGATGAGGACCAGCAAGAGCTTTCAGGGCTGGCACCTTTAGTGTAGGAGCAATCGCTGGACGTTCGCAATTTCGGTGTGGAGCTCTGGCCAGATTGAGCAGGAGAGGCAGTGTACGTTGGAAGTTTTAGTAGCCTAAACAAGTTCAGAGCCCAAGTGTTTGTGGTTCGTTTTAGAGGTTACCAGTGGGAGATGAGGACCAGCAAGAGCTTTCAGGGCTGGCACCTTTAATGTAGGAGCAATTGCTGGACGTTCGCAATTTCGGTGTTGAGCTCTGGCCAGATTGAGCAGGAGAGGCTGTGTACGTTGGAAGTTTTAGTAGCCTAAACAAGTTCAGAGGCCAAGTGTTTGTGGTTCGTTGTAGAGGATACCAGTGGGAGATGAGGACCAGCAACAGCATTCAGGGCTGGCACCTTTACTGTAGGAGCAATCGCTGGACGTTCGCAATTTCGGTGTGGAGCTCTGGCCAGATTGATCAGGAGAGGCTGTGTACGTTGGAAGTTTTAGTAGCCTAAAAAAGTTCAGAGGCCAAGTGTTTGTGGTTCGTTTTAGATGTTACCAGAGGGAGATGAGGACCAGCAATAGTTTTCAGGGCTGGCACCTTTAGTGTAGGAGCAATCGCTGGACGTTCGCAATTTCGGTGTTGAACTCTGACGTGAATTAGCAAAAGGAAGCGATGATACGTCTGGACCTTCGAGTGTCTAAAAAAGTTCAGAGCCCACGAGTTTGTGGTTCTCTTTAGAGGTTACCAGTGGGAGATGAGGACCAGCAAGAGCTTTCAGGGCTGGCACCTTTAGTGTAGGAGCAATCGCTGGACGTTCGCAATTTCGGAATTGAGCTCTGGCCAGATTGAGCAGGAGAGGCTGAGAACGTTGGAAGTTTTAGTAGCCTAAACAAGTTCAGAGGCCAAGTGTTTGTGGTTCGTTTTAGAGGTTACCAGTGGGAGATGAGGACCAGCAAGAGCATTCAGGGCTGGCACCTTTAGTGTAGGAGCAATCGCTGGACGTTCGCAATTTCGGTGTTGAATTTTGACCAGATTGAGCAGGAGAGGCTGTGTACGTTGGAAGTTTTAGTAGCCTAAACAAGTTCAGAGGCCAAGTGTTTGTCATTCGTTTTAGAGGTTACCAGAGGGAGATGAGGACCAGCAAGAGCTTTCAGGGCTGGCACCTTTAGTGTAGGAAAATTGCTGGACGTTTGCAATGTCGGTGTGGAGCTCTGACGTGAATTAGCGAAAGGAAGCGCTGATACGTATGGACCTTTGAGTGTCTAAACAAGTTCAGAGGCCAAGTGTTTGTGGTTCGTTTTAGAGGTTACCAGTGGGAGATGAGGACCAGCAACAGCTTTCAGGGCTGGCACCTTTAGACTAGGAGCAATCGCTGGACGTTCGCAATTTCGGTGTGGAGCTCTGGCCAGATTGAGCAGGAGAGGCTGTGTACGTTGGAAGTTTTAGAAGCCTAAACAAGTTCAGAGGCCAAGTGTTTGTGGTTCGTTTGAGAGGTTACCAGTGGGAGATGAGGACCAGCAAGAGCTTTCAGGGCTGGCACCTTTAGTGTAGGAGCAATCGCTGGACGTTCGCAATTTCGGTGTGGAGCTCTGGCCAGATTGAAAGGAGAGGCTGTGTACGTTGGAAGTTTTAGTAGCCTAAACAAGTTCAGAGCCCAAGTGTTTGTGGTTCGTTTTAGAGGTTACCAGTGGGAGATGAGGACCAGCAACAGCTTTCAGGGCTGGCACCTTTAGTGTAGGAGCAATCGCTGGACGTTCGCACTTTCGGTGTTGAGCTCTGGCCAGATTGAGCAGGAGAGGCTGTGTACGTTGGAAGTTTTAGTAGCCTAAACAAGTTCAGAGGCCAAGTGTTTGTGGTTCGTTTTAGAGGTTACCAGTGGGAGATGAGGACCAGCAAGAGCTTTCAGGGCTGGCACCTTTAGTGTAGGAGCAATCGCTGGACGTTCGCAATTTCGCTTGTGGAGCTCTGGACAGATTGAGCAGGAGAGGCTGTGTACTTGGAAGTTTTAGTAGCCTAAACAAGTTCAGAGGCCAAGTGTTTGTGGTTCGTTTCAGAGGTTACCAGTGGGAGATGAGGACCAGCAAGAGCTTTCAGGGCTGGCAGCTTTAGACTAGGAGCAATCGCTGGACGTTCGCAATTTCGGAGTTCAGCTCTGGCCAGATTGAGCAGGAGAGGCTGTGTACGTTGGAAGTTTTAGTAGCCTAAACAAGTTCAGAGTCCAAGTGTTTGTGGTTCGTTTTAGAGGTTACCAGTGGGAGATGAGGACCAGCAAGAGCTTTCAGGGCTGGCACCTTTAGACTAGGAGCAATCGCTGGACGTTCGCAATTTCGGTGTGGAGCTGTGACGTGATTAGCGAGCGGAAGCGATGATACGTCTGGACCTTTGAGTGTCTAAACAAGTTCAGAGGCCAAGTGTTTGTGGTTCGTTTGAGAGGTTACCAGTGGGAGATGAGGACCAGCAAGAGCTTTCAGGGCTGGCACCTTTAGTGTAGGAGCAATCGCTGGACGTTCGCAATTTCGGTGTGGAGCTCTGGCCAGATTGAGCAGGAGAGGCTGTGTACGTTGGAAGTTTTAGTAGCCTAAACAAGTTCAGAGGCCAAGTGTTTGTGGTTCGTTTGAGAGGTTACCAGTGGGAGATGAGGACCAGCAAGAGGTTTCCGGGCTGGCACCTTTAGTGTAGGAGCAATCGCTGACGTTCGCAATTTCGGTGTGGAGCTCTGGCCAGCTTGAGCAGGAGAGGCTGTGTACGTTGGAAGTTTTAGTAGCCTAAACAAGTTCAGAGGCCAAGTGTTTTGTGGTTCGTTTGAGAGGTTACCAGTGGGAGATGAGGACCAGCAAGAGCTTTCAGGGCTGGCACCTTTAGTGTAGGAGCAATCGCTGGACGTTCGCAATTTCGGTGTTGAGCTCTGACGTGAATTAGCAAAAGGAAGCCACGATATGTCTGGACCTTTGAGTGTCTAAACAAGTTCAGAGCCCATGTGTTTGTGGTTCGTTTGAGAGGTTACCAGTGGGAGATGAGGACCAGCAACAGCTTTCAGGGCTGGCACCTTTAGCGTAGGAGCAATCGCTGGACGTTCACAATTTCGGTGTTGAGCTCTGGCCAGATTGATCAGGAGAGGCTGTGTACGTTGGAAGTTTTAGTAGCCTAAACAAGTTCAGAGGCCAAGTGTTTGTGGTTCGTTTGAGAGGTTACCAGTGGGAGATGAGGACCAGCAAGAGCTTTCAGGGCTGGCACCTTTAGTGTAGGAGCAATCGCTGGACATTCGCAAATTCGATGTTGAATTTTGGCCAGATTGAGGGGGAGAGGCTGTGTACACTGGAAGATTAGTAGCCTAAAAAAGTTCAGAGCCCAAGTGTTTGTAGTTCGTTTGAGAGGTTACCAGTGGGAGATGAGTACCAGCAAGAGCTTTCAGGGCTGGCACCTTTAGTGTAGGAGCAATCGCTGGACGTTCGCAATTGCGGTGTTGAACTCTGACGTGAATTAGCAAAAGGAAGCGGTGATACGTCTGGACCTTCGAGTGCTCTAAACAAGTTCAGAGGCCAAGTGTTTGTGGTTCGTTTTAGAGGTTACCAGTGGGAGATGAGGACCAGCAAGAGCTTTCAGGGCTGGCACCTTTAGCGTAGGAGCAATCGCTGGACGTTCACAATTTCGGTGTTGAGCTCTGGCCAGATTGAGGCAGGAGAGGCTGTGTACGTTGGAAGTTTTAGTAGCCTAAACAAGTTCAGAGCCCAAGTGTTTGTGGTTCGTTTTAGAGGTTACCAGTGGGAGATGAGGACCAGCAAGAGCTTTCAGGGCTGGCACCTTTAGTGTAGGAGCAATCGCTGGACGTTCGCAATTTCGGAGTTCAGCTCTGGCCAGATTGAGCAGGAGAGGCTGTGTACGTTGGAAGTTTTAGTAGCCTAAACAAGTTCAGAGCCCAAGTGTTTGTGGTTCGTTTTAGAGGTTACCAGTGGGAGATGAGGACCAGCAAGAGCTTTCAGGGCTGGCACCTTTAGACTAGGAGCAATCGCTGGACGTTCGCAATTTCGGTGTGGAGCTCTGGCCAGATTGAGCAGGAGAGGCTGTGTACGTTGGAAGTTTTAGTAGCCTAAACAAGTTCAGAGGCCAAGTGTTTGTGGTTCGTTTGAGAGGTTACCAGTGGGAGATGAGGACCAGCAAGAGGTTTCCGGGCTGGCACCTTTAGTGTAGGAGCAATCGCTGGACGTTCGCAATTTCGGTGTGGAGCTCTGGCCAGCTTGAGCAGGAGAGGCTGTGTACGTTGGAAGTTTTAGTAGCCTAAACAAGTTCAGAGGCCAAGTGTTTGTGGTTCGTTTGAGAGGTTACCAGTGGGAGATGAGGACCAGCAAGAGCTTTCAGGGCTGGCACCTTTAGTGTAGGAGCAATCGCTGGACGTTCGCAATTTCGGTGTTGAGCTCTGACGTGAATTAGCAAAAGGAAGCCACGATATGTCTGGACCTTTGAGTGTCTAAACAAGTTCAGAGCCCATGTGTTTGTGGTTCGTTTGAGAGGTTACCAGTGGGAGATGAGGACCAGCAACAGCTTTCAGGGCTGGCACCTTTAGCGTAGGAGCAATCGCTGGACGTTCACAATTTCGGTGTTGAGCTCTGGCCAGATTGATCAGGAGAGGCTGTGTACGTTGGAAGTTTTAGTAGCCTAAACAAGTTCAGAGGCCAAGTGTTTGTGGTTCGTTTGAGAGGTTACCAGTGGGAGATGAGGACCAGCAAGAGCTTTCAGGGCTGGCACCTTTAGTGTAGGAGCAATCGCTGGACATTCGCAAATTCGATGTTGAATTTTGGCCAGATTGAGGGGGAGAGGCTGTGTACATTGGAAGATTAGTAGCCTAAAAAAGTTCAGAGCCCAAGTGTTTGTAGTTCGTTTGAGAGGTTACCAGTGGGAGATGAGTACCAGCAAGAGCTTTCAGGGCTGGCACCTTTAGTGTAGGAGCAATCGCTGAACGTTCGCAATTGCGGTGTTGAACTCTGACGTGAATTAGCAAAAGGAAGCGGTGATACGTCTCGACCTTCGAGTGTCTAAACAAGTTCAGAGGCCAAGTGTTTGTGGTTCGTTTTAGAGGTTACCAGTGGGAGATGAGGACCAGCAAGAGCTTTCAGGGCTGGCACCTTTAGCGTAGGAGCAATCGCTGGACGTTCACAATTTCGGTGTTGAGCTCTGGCCAGATTGAGCAGGAGAGGCTGTGTACGTTGGAAGTTTTAGTAGCCTAAACAAGTTCAGAGCCCAAGTGTTTGTGGTTCGTTTTAGAGGTTACCAGTGGGAGATGAGGACCAGCAAGAGCTTTCAGGGCTGGCACCTTTAGTGTAGGAGCAATCGCTGGACATTCGCAAATTCGGTGTTGAATTTTGGCCAGATTGAGCAGGAGAGGCTGTGTACGTTGGAAGTTTTAGTAGCCTAAACAAGTTCAGAGGCCAAGTGTTTGTGGTTCGTTTGAGAGGTTACCAGAGGGAGATGAGGAGCAGCAAGAGCTTTCAGGGCTGGCACCTTTAGTGTAGGAAAATTGCTGGACGTTCGCAATTTCGGTGTGGAGCTCTGACGTGAATTAGCGAAAGGAAGCGCTGATACGTCTGGACCTTTCAGTGTCTAAACAATTTAAGAGCCCAAGTGTTTGTGGTTCGTTTTAGAGGTTACCAGTGGGAGATGAGGACCAGCAACAGCTTTCAGGGCTGGCACCTTTAGTGTAGGAGCAATCGCTGGACGTTCGCAATTGCGGTGTGGAGCTCTGGCCAGATTGAGCAGGAGAGGCTGTGTACGTTGGAAGTTTTAGTAGCCTAAACAAGTTCAGAGGCCAAGTGTTTGTGGTTCGTTTGAGAGGTTACCAGTGGGAGATGAGGACCAGCAAGAGCTTTCAGGGCTGGCACCTTTAGTGTAGGAGCAATCGCTGGACGTTCGCAATTTCGGTGTGGAGCTCTGACGTGAATTAGCGAGCGGAAGCGATGATACGTCTGGACCTTTGAGTGTCTAAACAAGTTCAGAGCCCAAGTGTTTGTGGTTCGTTTTAGAGGTTACCAGTGGGACATGAGGACCAGCAAGAGCTTTCAGGGCTGGCACCTTTAGTGTAGGAGCAATCGCTGGACGTTCGCAATTTCGGTGTGGAGCTCTGGCCAGCTTGAGCAGGAGAGGCTGTGTACGTTGGAAGTTTTAGTAGCCTAAACAAGTTCAGAGGCCAAGTGTTTGTGGTTCTTTTGAGAGGTTACCAGTGGGAGATGAAGACCAGCAACAGCATTCAGGGCTGGCACCTTTAGTGTAGGAGCAATCGCTGGACGTTCGCAATTTCGGTGTTGAGCTCTGACGTGAATTAGCAAAAGGAAGCCACGATATGTCTGGACATTTGAGTATCTAAAAAAGTTCAGAGCCCATGTGTTTGTGGTTCGTTTAAGAGGTTACCAGTGGGAGATGAGGACCAGCAACAGCTTTCAGGGCTGGCACCTTTAGCGTAGGAGCAATCGCTGGACGTTCACAATTTCGGTGTTGAGCTCTGGCCAGATTGATCAGGAGAGGCTGTGTACGTTGGAAGTTTTAGTAGCCTAAACAAGTTCAGAGGCCAAGTGTTTGTGGTTCGTTTGAGAGGTTACCAGTGGGAGATGAGTACCAGCAAGAGCTTTCAGGGCTGGCACCTTTAGTGTAGGAGCAATCGCTGGACGTTCGCAATTGCGGTGTTGAATTTTGGCCAGATTGAGGGGGAGAGGCTGTGTACGTTGGAAGATTAGTAGCCTAAAAAAGTTCAGAGCCCAAGTGTTTGTAGTTCGTTTGAGAGGTTACCAGGGGGAGATGAGTACCAGCAAGAGCTTTCAGGGCTGGCACCTTTATTGTAGGAGCAATCGCTGGACGTTCGCAATTGCGGTGTTGAACTCTGACGTGAATTAGCAAAAGGAAGCGGTGATACGTCTGGACCTTCGAGTGTCTAAACAAGTTCAGAGGCCAAGTGTTTGTGGTTCGTTTGAGAGGTTACCAGTGGGAGATGAGGACCAGCAAGAGCTTTCAGGGCTGGCACCTTTAGTGTAGGAGCAATCGTTGGACATTCGCAAATTCGATGTTGAATTTTGGCCAGATTGAGGGGGAGAGGCTGTGTACGTTGGAAGATTAGTAGCCTAAAAAAGTTCAGAGCCCAAGTGTTTGTAGTTCGTTTGAGAGGTTACCAGTGGGAGATGAGTACCAGCAAGAGCTTTCAGGGCTGGCACCTTTAGTGTAGGAGCAATCGCTGGACGTTCGCAATTGCGGTGTTGAACTCTGACGTGAATTAGCAAAAGGAAGCGGTGATACGTCTGGACCTTCGAGTGTCTAAACAAGTTCAGAGGCCAAGTGTTTGTGGTTCGTTTTAGAGGTTACCAGTGGGAGATGAGGACCAGCAAGAGCTTTCAGGGCTGGCACCTTTAGCGTAGGAGCAATCGCTGGACGTTCACAATTTCGGTGTTGAGCTCTGGCCAGATTGAGCAGGAGAGGCTGTGTACGTTGGAAGTTTTAGTAGCCTAAACAAGTTCAGAGCCCAAGTGTTTGTGGTTCGTTTTAGAGGTTACCAGTGGGAGATGAGGACCAGCAAGAGCTTTCAGGGCTGGCACCTTTAGTGTAGGAGCAATCGCTGGACATTCGCAAATTCGGTGTTGAATTTTGGCCAGATTGAGCAGGAGAGGCTGTGTACGTTGGAAGTTTTAGTAGCCTAAACAAGTTCAGAGGCCAAGTGTTTGTCATTCGTTTTAGAGGTTACCAGAGGGAGATGAGGAGCACCAAGAGCTTTCAGGGCTGGCACCTTTAGTGTAGGAAAATTGCTGGACGTTCGCAATTTCGGTGTGGAGCTCTGACGTGAATTAGCGAAAGGAAGCGCTGATACGTCTGGACCTTTCAGTGTCTAAACAAGTTAAGAGCCCAAGTGTTTGTGGTTCGTTTTAGAGGTTACCAGTGGGAGATGAGGACCAGCAACAGCTTTCAGGGCTGGCACCTTTAGTGTAGGAGCAATCGCTGGACGTTCGCAGTTTCGGAGTTGAGCTCTGACCAGATTGAGCAGGAGAGGCTGTGTACGTTGGAAGTTTTAGTAGCCTAAACAAGTTCAGAGGCCAAGTGTTTGTGGTTCGTTTGAGAGGTTACCAGTGGGAGATGAGGACCAGCAAGAGCTTTCAGGGCTGGCACCTTTAGTGTAGGAGCAATCGCTGGACGTTCGCAATTTCGGTGTGGAGCTCTGACTGAATAGGCGAAAGGAAGTGCTGATACGTCTGGACCTTTGAGTGTCTAAACAAGTTCAGAGGCCAAGTGTTTGTGGTTCGTTTTAGAGGTTACCAGTGGGAGATGAGGACCAGCAAGAGCTTTCAGGGCTGGCACCTTTAGTGTAGGAGCAATCGCTGGACGTTCGCAATTTCGGTGTTGAGCTCTGGCCAGATTGAGCTGGAGAGGCTGTGTACGTTGGAAGTTTTAGTAGCCTAAACAAGTTCAGAGCCCAAGTGTTTGTGGTTCGTTTTAGAGGTTACCAGTGGGAGATGAGGACCAGCAAGAGCTTTCAGGGCTGGCACCTTTAATGTAGGAGCAATCGCTGGACGTTCGCAATTGCGGTGTGGAGCTCTGGCCAGATTGAGCAGGAGAGGCAGTGTACGTTGGAAGTTTTAGTAGCCTAAACAAGTTCAGAGGCCAAGTGTTTGTGGTTCGTTTTAGAGGTTACCAGTGGGAGATGAGGACCAGCAAGAGCTTTCAGAGCTGGCACCTTTAGTGTCGGAGCAATCGCTGGACGTTCGCAATTTCGGTGTTGAGCTCTGGCCAGCTTGAGCAGGAGAGGCTGTGTACGTTGGAAGTTTTAGTAGCCTAAACAAGTTCAGAGGCCAAGTGTTTGTGGTTCGTTTGAGAGGTTACCAGTGGGAGATGAGGACCAGCAAGAGCTTTCAGGGCTGGCACCTTTAGTGTAGGAGCAATCGCTGGACGTTCGCAATTTCGGTGTGGAGCTCTGGCCAGATTGAAAGGAGAGGCTGTGTACGTTGGAAGTTTTAGTAGCCTAAACAAGTTCAGAGGCCAAGTGTTTGTGGTTCGTTTGAGAGGTTACCAGTGGGAGATGAGGACCAGCAACAGCTTTCAGGGCTGGCACCTTTAGTGTAGGAGCAATCGCTGGACGTTCGCAATTTCGGTGTGGAGCTCTGGCCAGATTGAGCAGGAGAGGCTGTGTACATTGGAAGTTTTAGTAGCCTAAACAAGTTCAGAGGCCAAGTGTTTGTGGTTCGTTTGAGAGGTTACCAGTGGGAGATGAGGACCAGCAAGAGCTTTCAGGGCTGGCAGCTTTAGACTAGGAGCAATCGCTGGACGTTCGCAATTTCGGTGTGGAGCTCTGGCCAGATTGAGCAGGAGAGGCTGTGTACGTTGGAAGTTTTAGTAGCCTAAACAAGTTCAGAGGCCAAGTGTTTGTGGTTCGTTTTAGAGGTTACCAGTGGGAGATGAGGACCAGCAAGAGCTTTCAGGGCTGGCACCTTTAGACTAGGAGCAATCGCTGGACGTTCGCAATTTCGGTGTGGAGCTCTGACGTGAATTAGCGAGCGGAAGCGATGATACTTCTGGACCTTTGAGTGTCTAAACAAGTTCAGAGCCCAAGTGTTTGTGGTTCGTTTTAGAGGTTACCAGTGGGACATGAGGACCAGCAAGAGCTTTCAGGGCTGGCACCTTTAGTGTAGGAGCAATCGCTGGACGTTCGCAATTTCGGTGTGGAGCTCTGGCCAGATTGAGCAGGAGAGGCTGTGTACGTTGGAAGTTTTAGTAGCCTAAACAAGTTCAGAGCCCAAGTGTTTGTGGTTCGTTTTAGAGGTTACCAGTGGGAGATGAGGACCAGCAAGAGCTTTCCGGGCTGGCACCTTTAGTGTAGGAGCAATCGCTGGACGTTCGCAATTTCGGTGTGGAGCTCTGGCCAGCTTGAGCAGGAGAGGCTGTGTACGTTGGAAGTTTTAGTAGCCTAAACAAGTTCAGAGGCCAAGTGTTTGTGGTTCGTTTGAGAGGTTACCAGTGGGAGATGAGGACCAGCAAGAGCTTTCAGGGCTGGCACCTTTAGTGTAGGAGCAATCGCTGGACGTTCGCAATTTCGGTGTGGAGCTCTGGCCAGATTGAGCAGGAGAGGCTGTGTACGTTGGAAGTTTTAGTAGCCTAAACAAGTTCAGAGGCCAAGTGTTTGTGGTTCGTTTGAGAGGTTACCAGTGGGAGATGAGGACCAGCAAGAGGTTTCCGGGCTGGCACCTTTAGTGTAGGAGCAATCGCTGGACGTTCGCAATTTCGGTGTGGAGCTCTGGCCAGATTGAGCAGGAGAGGCTGTGTACGTTGGAAGTTTTAGTAGCCTAAACAAGTTCAGAGGCCAAGTGTTTGTGGTTCGTTTGAGAGGTTACCAGTGGGAGATGAGGACCAGCAAGAGCTTTCAGGGCTGGCACCTTTAGTGTAGGAGCAATCGCTGGACGTTCGCAATTTCGGTGTTGAGCTCTGACGTGAATTAGCAAAAGGAAGCCACGATATGTCTGGACCTTTGAGTGTCTAAACAAGTTCAGAGCCCATGTGTTTGTGGTTCGTTTGAGAGGTTACCAGTGGGAGATGAGGACCAGCAACAGCTTTCAGGGCTGGCACCTTTAGCGTAGGAGCAATCGCTGGACGTTCACAATTTCGGTGTTGAGCTCTGGCCAGATTGATCAGGAGAGGCTGTGTACGTTGGAAGTTTTAGTAGCCTAAACAAGTTCAGAGGCCAAGTGTTTGTGGTTCGTTTGAGAGGTTACCAGTGGGAGATGAGGACCAGCAAGAGCTTTCAGGGCTGGCACCTTTAGTGTAGGAGCAATCGCTGGACATTCGCAAATTCGATGTTGAATTTTGGCCAGATTGAGGGGGAGAGGCTGTGTACATTGGAAGATTAGTAGCCTAAAAAAGTTCAGAGCCCAAGTGTTTGTAGTTCGTTTGAGAGGTTACCAGTGGGAGATGAGTACCAGCAAGAGCTTTCAGGGCTGGCACCTTTAGTGTAGGAGCAATCGCTGAACGTTCGCAATTGCGGTGTTGAACTCTGACGTGAATTAGCAAAAGGAAGCGGTGATACGTCTCGACCTTCGAGTGTCTAAACAAGTTCAGAGGCCAAGTGTTTGTGGTTCGTTTTAGAGGTTACCAGTGGGAGATGAGGACCAGCAAGAGCTTTCAGGGCTGGCACCTTTAGCGTAGGAGCAATCGCTGGACGTTCACAATTTCGGTGTTGAGCTCTGGCCAGATTGAGCAGGAGAGGCTGTGTACGTTGGAAGTTTTAGTAGCCTAAACAAGTTCAGAGCCCAAGTGTTTGTGGTTCGTTTTAGAGGTTACCAGTGGGAGATGAGGACCAGCAAGAGCTTTCAGGGCTGGCACCTTTAGTGTAGGAGCAATCGCTGGACATTCGCAAATTCGGTGTTGAATTTTGGCCAGATTGAGCAGGAGAGGCTGTGTACGTTGGAAGTTTTAGTAGCCTAAACAAGTTCAGAGGCCAAGTGTTTGTGGTTCGTTTGAGAGGTTACCAGAGGGAGATGAGGAGCAGCAAGAGCTTTCAGGGCTGGCACCTTTAGTGTAGGAAAATTGCTGGACGTTCGCAATTTCGGTGTGGAGCTCTGACGTGAATTAGCGAAAGGAAGCGCTGATACGTCTGGACCTTTCAGTGTCTAAACAAGTTAAGAGCCCAAGTGTTTGTGGTTCGTTTTAGAGGTTACCAGTGGGAGATGAGGACCAGCAACAGCTTTCAGGGCTGGCACCTTTAGTGTAGGAGCAATCGCTGGACGTTCGCAATTGCGGTGTGGAGCTCTGGCCAGATTGAGCAGGAGAGGCTGTGTACGTTGGAAGTTTTAGTAGCCTAAACAAGTTCAGAGGCCAAGTGTTTGTGGTTCGTTTGAGAGGTTACCAGTGGGAGATGAGGACCAGCAAGAGCTTTCAGGGCTGGCACCTTTAGTGTAGGAGCAATCGCTGGACGTTCGCAATTTCGGTGTGGAGCTCTGACGTGAATTAGCGAGCGGAAGCGATGATACGTCTGGACCTTTGAGTGTCTAAACAAGTTCAGAGCCCAAGTGTTTGTGGTTCGTTTTAGAGGTTACCAGTGGGACATGAGGACCAGCAAGAGCTTTCAGGGCTGGCACCTTTAGTGTAGGAGCAATCGCTGGACGTTCGCAATTTCGGTGTGGAGCTCTGGCCAGCTTGAGCAGGAGAGGCTGTGTACGTTGGAAGTTTTAGTAGCCTAAACAAGTTCAGAGGCCAAGTGTTTGTGGTTCGTTTTAGAGGTTACCAGTGGGAGATGAGGACCAGCAAGAGCTTTCAGGGCTGGCACCTTTAGTGTAGGAGCAATCGCTGGACGTTCGCAATTGCGGTGTGGAGCTCTGCCCAGATTGAGCAGGAGAGGCTGTGTACGTTGGAAGTTTTAGTAGCCTAAACAAGTTCAGAGGCCAAGTGTTAATGGTTCTTTTGAGAGGTTACCAGTGGGAGATGAAGACCAGCAACAGCATTCAGGGCTGGCACCTTTAGTGTAGGAGCAATCGCTGGACGTTCGCAATTTCGGTGTTGAGCTCTGACGTGAATTAGCAAAAGGAAGCCACGATATGTCTGGACATTTGAGTATCTAAAAAAGTTCAGAGCCCATGTGTTTGTGGTTCGTTTGAGAGGTTACCAGTGGGAGATGAGGACCAGCAACAGCTTTCAGGGCTGGCACCTTTAGCGTAGGAGCAATCGCTGGACGTTCACAATTTCGGTGTTGAGCTCTGGCCAGATTGATCAGGAGAGGCTGTGTACGTTGGAAGTTTTAGTAGCCTAAACAAGTTCAGAGGCCAAGTGTTTGTGGTTCGTTTGAGAGGTTACCAGTGGGAGATGAGTACCAGCAAGAGCTTTCAGGGCTGGCACCTTTAGTGTAGGAGCAATCGCTGGACGTTCGCAATTGCGGTGTTGAATTTTGGCCAGATTGAGGGGGAGAGGCTGTGTACGTTGGAAGATTAGTAGCCTAAAAAAGTTCAGAGCCCAAGTGTTTGTAGTTCGTTTGAGAGGTTACCAGTGGGAGATGAGTACCAGCAAGAGCTTTCAGGGCTGGCACCTTTATTGTAGGAGCAATCGCTGGACGTTCGCAATTGCGGTGTTGAACTCTGACGTGAATTAGCAAAAGGAAGCGGTGATACGTCTGGACCTTCGAGTGTCTAAACAAGTTCAGAGGCCAAGTGTTTGTGGTTCGTTTGAGAGGTTACCAGTGGGAGATGAGGACCAGCAAGAGCTTTCAGGGCTGGCACCTTTAGTGTAGGAGCAATCGTTGGACATTCGCAAATTCGATGTTGAATTTTGGCCAGATTGAGGGGGAGAGGCTGTGTACGTTGGAAGATTAGTAGCCTAAAAAAGTTCAGAGCCCAAGTGTTTGTAGTTCGTTTGAGAGGTTACCAGTGGGAGATGAGTACCAGCAAGAGCTTTCAGGGCTGGCACCTTTAGTGTAGGAGCAATCGCTGGACGTTCGCAATTGCGGTGTTGAACTCTGACGTGAATTAGCAAAAGGAAGCGGTGATACGTCTGGACCTTCGAGTGTCTAAACAAGTTCAGAGGCCAAGTGTTTGTGGTTCGTTTTAGAGGTTACCAGTGGGAGATGAGGACCAGCAAGAGCTTTCAGGGCTGGCACCTTTAGCGTAGGAGCAATCGCTGGACGTTCACAATTTCGGTGTTGAGCTCTGGCCAGATTGAGCAGGAGAGGCTGTGTACGTTGGAAGTTTTAGTAGCCTAAACAAGTTCAGAGCCCAAGTGTTTGTGGTTCGTTTTAGAGGTTACCAGTGGGAGATGAGGACCAGCAAGAGCTTTCAGGGCTGGCACCTTTAGTGTAGGAGCAATCGCTGGACATTCGCAAATTCGGTGTTGAATTTTGGCCAGATTGAGCAGGAGAGGCTGTGTACGTTGGAAGTTTTAGTAGCCTAAACAAGTTCAGAGGCCAAGTGTTTGTCATTCGTTTTAGAGGTTACCAGAGGGAGATGAGGAGCAGCAAGAGCTTTCAGGGCTGGCACCTTTAGTGTAGGAAAATTGCTGGACGTTCGCAATTTCGGTGTGGAGCTCTGACGTGAATTAGCGAAAGGAAGCGCTGATACGTCTGGACCTTTCAGTGTCTAAACAAGTTAAGAGCCCAAGTGTTTGTGGTTCGTTTTAGAGGTTACCAGTGGGAGATGAGGACCAGCAACAGCTTTCAGGGCTGGCACCTTTAGTGTAGGAGCAATCGCTGGACGTTCGCAGTTTCGGAGTTGAGCTCTGACCAGATTGAGCAGGAGAGGCTGTGTACGTTGGAAGTTTTAGTAGCCTAAACAAGTTCAGAGGCCAAGTGTTTGTGGTTCGTTTGAGAGGTTACCAGTGGGAGATGAGGACCAGCAAGAGCTTTCAGGGCTGGCACCTTTAGTGTAGGAGCAATCGCTGGACGTTCGCAATTTCGGTGTGGAGCTCTGACTGAATAGGCGAAAGGAAGTGCTGATACGTCTGGACCTTTGAGTGTCTAAACAAGTTCAGAGGCCAAGTGTTTGCGGTTCGTTTGAGAGGTTACCAGTGGGAGATGAGGACCAGCAAGAGCTTTCAGGGCTGGCACCTTTAGTGTAGGAGCAATCGCTGGACGTTCGCAATTTCGGTGTTGAGCTCTGGCCAGATTGAGCTGGAGAGGCTGTGTACGTTGGAAGTTTTAGTAGCCTAAACAAGTTCAGAGCCCAAGTGTTTGTGGTTCGTTTTAGAGGTTACCAGTGGGAGATGAGGACCAGCAAGAGCTTTCAGGGCTGGCACCTTTAATGTAGGAGCAATCGCTGGACGTTCGCAATTGCGGTGTGGAGCTCTGGCCAGATTGAGCAGGAGAGGCAGTGTACGTTGGAAGTTTTAGTAGCCTAAACAAGTTCAGAGGCCAAGTGTTTGTGGTTCGTTTTAGAGGTTACCAGTGGGAGATGAGGACCAGCAAGAGCTTTCAGAGCTGGCACCTTTAGTGTCGGAGCAATCGCTGGACGTTCGCAATTTCGGTGTTGAGCTCTGGCCAGCTTGAGCAGGAGAGGCTGTGTACGTTGGAAGTTTTAGTAGCCTAAACAAGTTCAGAGGCCAAGTGTTTGTGGTTCGTTTGAGAGGTTACCAGTGGGAGATGAGGACCAGCAAGAGCTTTCAGGGCTGGCACCTTTAGTGTAGGAGCAATCGCTGGACGTTCGCAATTTCGGTGTGGAGCTCTGGCCAGATTGAAAGGAGAGGCTGTGTACGTTGGAAGTTTTAGTAGCCTAAACAAGTTCAGAGGCCAAGTGTTTGTGGTTCGTTTGAGAGGTTACCAGTGGGAGATGAGGACCAGCAACAGCTTTCAGGGCTGGCACCTTTAGTGTAGGAGCAATCGCTGGACGTTCGCAATTTCGGTGTGGAGCTCTGGCCAGATTGAGCAGGAGAGGCTGTGTACATTGGAAGTTTTAGTAGCCTAAACAAGTTCAGAGGCCAAGTGTTTGTGGTTCGTTTGAGAGGTTACCAGTGGGAGATGAGGACCAGCAAGAGCTTTCAGGGCTGGCACCTTTAGTGTAGGAGCAATCGTTGGACATTCGCAAATTCGATGTTGAATTTTGGCCAGATTGAGGGGGAGAGGCTGTGTACGTTGGAAGATTAGTAGCCTAAAAAAGTTCAGAGCCCAAGTGTTTGTAGTTCGTTTGAGAGGTTACCAGTGGGAGATGAGTACCAGCAAGAGCTTTCAGGGCTGGCACCTTTAGTGTAGGAGCAATCGCTGGACGTTCGCAATTGCGGTGTTGAACTCTGACGTGAATTAGCAAAAGGAAGCGGTGATACGTCTGGACCTTCGAGTGTCTAAACAAGTTCAGAGGCCAAGTGTTTGTGGTTCGTTTTAGAGGTTACCAGTGGGAGATGAGGACCAGCAAGAGCTTTCAGGGCTGGCACCTTTAGCGTAGGAGCAATCGCTGGACGTTCACAATTTCGGTGTTGAGCTCTGGCCAGATTGAGCAGGAGAGGCTGTGTACGTTGGAAGTTTTAGTAGCCTAAACAAGTTCAGAGCCCAAGTGTTTGTGGTTCGTTTTAGAGGTTACCAGTGGGAGATGAGGACCAGCAAGAGCTTTCAGGGCTGGCACCTTTAGTGTAGGAGCAATCGCTGGACATTCGCAAATTCGGTGTTGAATTTTGGCCAGATTGAGCAGGAGAGGCTGTGTACGTTGGAAGTTTTAGTAGCCTAAACAAGTTCAGAGGCCAAGTGTTTGTCATTCGTTTTAGAGGTTACCAGAGGGAGATGAGGAGCAGCAAGAGCTTTCAGGGCTGGCACCTTTAGTGTAGGAAAATTGCTGGACGTTCGCAATTTCGGTGTGGAGCTCTGACGTGAATTAGCGAAAGGAAGCGCTGATACGTCTGGACCTTTCAGTGTCTAAACAAGTTAAGAGCCCAAGTGTTTGTGGTTCGTTTTAGAGGTTACCAGTGGGAGATGAGGACCAGCAACAGCTTTCAGGGCTGGCACCTTTAGTGTAGGAGCAATCGCTGGACGTTCGCAGTTTCGGAGTTGAGCTCTGACCAGATTGAGCAGGAGAGGCTGTGTACGTTGGAAGTTTTAGTAGCCTAAACAAGTTCAGAGGCCAAGTGTTTGTGGTTCGTTTGAGAGGTTACCAGTGGGAGATGAGGACCAGCAAGAGCTTTCAGGGCTGGCACCTTTAGTGTAGGAGCAATCGCTGGACGTTCGCAATTTCGGTGTGGAGCTCTGACTGAATAGGCGAAAGGAAGTGCTGATACGTCTGGACCTTTGAGTGTCTAAACAAGTTCAGAGGCCAAGTGTTTGCGGTTCGTTTGAGAGGTTACCAGTGGGAGATGAGGACCAGCAAGAGCTTTCAGGGCTGGCACCTTTAGTGTAGGAGCAATCGCTGGACGTTCGCAATTTCGGTGTTGAGCTCTGGCCAGATTGAGCTGGAGAGGCTGTGTACGTTGGAAGTTTTAGTAGCCTAAACAAGTTCAGAGCCCAAGTGTTTGTGGTTCGTTTTAGAGGTTACCAGTGGGAGATGAGGACCAGCAAGAGCTTTCAGGGCTGGCACCTTTAGTGTAGGAGCAATCGCTGGACGTTCGCAATTGCGGTGTGGAGCTCTGGCCAGATTGAGCAGGAGAGGCAGTGTACGTTGGAAGTTTTAGTAGCCTAAACAAGTTCAGAGGCCAAGTGTTTGTGGTTCGTTTTAGAGGTTACCAGTGGGAGATGAGGACCAGCAAGAGCTTTCAGAGCTGGCACCTTTAGTGTCGGAGCAATCGCTGGACGTTCGCAATTTCGGTGTTGAGCTCTGGCCAGCTTGAGCAGGAGAGGCTGTGTACGTTGGAAGTTTTAGTAGCCTAAACAAGTTCAGAGGCCAAGTGTTTGTGGTTCGTTTGAGAGGTTACCAGTGGGAGATGAGGACCAGCAAGAGCTTTCAGGGCTGGCACCTTTAGTGTAGGAGCAATCGCTGGACGTTCGCAATTTCGGTGTGGAGCTCTGGCCAGATTGAAAGGAGAGGCTGTGTACGTTGGAAGTTTTAGTAGCCTAAACAAGTTCAGAGGCCAAGTGTTTGTGGTTCGTTTGAGAGGTTACCAGTGGGAGATGAGGACCAGCAACAGCTTTCAGGGCTGGCACCTTTAGTGTAGGAGCAATCGCTGGACGTTCGCAATTTCGGTGTGGAGCTCTGGCCAGATTGAGCAGGAGAGGCTGTGTACATTGGAAGTTTTAGTAGCCTAAACAAGTTCAGAGGCCAAGTGTTTGTGGTTCGTTTGAGAGGTTACCAGTGGGAGATGAGGACCAGCAAGAGCTTTCAGGGCTGGCAGCTTTAGACTAGGAGCAATCGCTGGACGTTCGCAATTTCGGAGTTCAGCTCTGGCCAGATTGAGCAGGAGAGGCTGTGTACGTTGGAAGTTTTAGTAGCCTAAACAAGTTCAGAGGCCAAGTGTTTGTGGTTCGTTTTAGAGGTTACCAGTGGGAGATGAGGACCAGCAAGAGCTTTCAGGGCTGGCACCTTTAGACTAGGAGCAATCGCTGGACGTTCGCAATTTCGGTGTGGAGCTCTGACGTGAATTAGCGAGCGGAAGCGATGATACTTCTGGACCTTTGAGTGTCTAAACAAGTTCAGAGCCCAAGTGTTTGTGGTTCGTTTTAGAGGTTACCAGTGGGACATGAGGACCAGCAAGAGCTTTCAGGGCTGGCACCTTTAGTGTAGGAGCAATCGCTGGACGTTCGCAATTTCGGTGTGGAGCTCTGGCCAGATTGAGCAGGAGAGGCTGTGTACGTTGGAAGTTTTAGTAGCCTAAACAAGTTCAGAGCCCAAGTGTTTGTGGTTCGTTTTAGAGGTTACCAGTGGGAGATGAGGACCAGCAAGAGCTTTCAGGGCTGGCACCTTTAGTGTAGGAGCAATCGCTGGACGTTCGCAATTTCGGTGTGGAGCTCTGGCCAGCTTGAGCAGGAGAGGCTGTGTACGTTGGAAGTTTTAGTAGCCTAAACAAGTTCAGAGGCCAAGTGTTTGTGGTTCGTTTGAGAGGTTACCAGTGGGAGATGAGGACCAGCAAGAGCTTTCAGGGCTGGCACCTTTAGTGTAGGAGCAATCGCTGGACGTTCGCAATTTCGGTGTGGAGCTCTGGCCAGATTGAAAGGAGAGGCTGTGTACGTTGGAAGTTTTAGTAGCCTAAACAAGTTCAGAGGCCAAGTGTTTGTGGTTCGTTTGAGAGGTTACCAGTGGGAGATGAGGACCAGCAAGAGCTTTCAGGGCTGGCACCTTTAGTGTAGGAGCAATCGCTGGACGTTCGCAATTTCGGTGTGGAGTTCTGGCCAGATTGAGCAGGAGAGGCTGTGTACATTGGAAGTTTTAGTAGCCTAAACAAGTTCAGAGGCCAAGTGTTTGTGGTTCGTTTCAGAGGTTACCAGTGGGAGATGAGGACCAGCAAGAGCTTTCAGGGCTGGCAGCTTTAGACTAGGAGCAATCGCTGGACGTTCACAATTTCGGTGTTGAGCTCTGGCCAGATTGATCAGGAGAGGCTGTGTACGTTGGAAGTTTTAGTAGCCTAAACAAGTTCAGAGGCCAAGTGTTTGTGGTTCGTTTGAGAGGTTACAGTGGGAGATGAGTACCAGCAAGAGCTTTCAGGGCTGGCACCTTTAGTGTAGGAGCAATCGCTGGACGTTCGCAATTGCGGTGTTGAATTTTGGCCAGATTGATGGGGAGAGGCTGTGTACGTTGGAAGATTAGTAGCCTAAAAAAGTTCAGAGCCCAAGTGTTTGTAGTTCGTTTGAGAGGTTACCAGTGGGAGATGAGTACCACCAAGAGCTTTCAGGGCTGGCACCTTTAGTGTAGGAGCAATCGCTGGACGTTCACAATTGCGGTGTTGAACTCTGACGTGAATTAGCAAAAGGAAGCGGTGATACGTCTGGACCTTCGAGTGTCTAAACAAGTTCAGAGGCCAAGTGTTTGTGGTTCGTTTGAGAGGTTACCAGTGGGAGATGAGGACCAGCAAGAGCTTTCAGGGCTGGCACCTTTAGCGTAGGAGCAATCGCTGGACGTTCACAATTTCGGTGTTGAGCTCTGGCCAGATTGAGCAGGAGAGGCTGTGTACGTTGGAAGTTTTAGTAGCCTAAACAAGTTCAGACGCCAAGTGTTTGTGGTTCGTTTTAGAGGTTACCAGTGGGAGATGAGGACCAGCAACAGCATTCAGGGCTGGCACCTTTAGTGTAGGAGCAATCGCTGGACATTCGCAAATTCGGTGTTGAATTTTGGCCAGATTGAGCAGGAGAGGCTGTGTACGTTGGAATTTTAGTAGCCTAAACAAGTTCAGAGGCCAAGTGTTTGTCATTCGTTTTAGAGGTTACCAGAGGGAGATGAGGACCAGCAAGAGCTTTCAGGGCTGGCACCTTTAGTGTAGGAAAATTGCTGGACGTTCGCAATTTCGGTGTTGAGCTCTGGCCAGATTGATCAGCAGAGGCTGTGTACGTTGGAAGTTTTAGTAGCCTAAACAAGTTCAGAGGCCAAGTGTTTGTGGTTCGTTTGAGAGGTTACCAGTGGGAGATGAGTACCAGCAAGAGCTTTCAGGGCTGGCACCTTTAGTGTAGGAGCAATCGCTGGACGTTCGCAATTGCGGTGTTGAATTTTGGCCAGATTGAGGGGGAGAGGCTGTGTACGTTGGAAGATTAGTAGCCTAAAAAAGTTCAGAGCCCAAGTGTTTGTAGTTCGTTTGAGAGGTTACCAGTGGGAGATGAGTACCAGCAAGAGCTTTCAGGGCTGGCACCTTTAGTGTAGGAGCAATCGCTGGACGTTCGCAATTGCGGTGTTGAACTCTGACGTGAATTAGCGAAAGGAAGCGGTGTTATCTCTGGATCTTTGAGTGTCTAAACAAGTTCAGAGGCCAAGTGTTTGTGGTTCGTTTGAGAGGTTACCAGTGGGAGATGAGGACCAGCAACAGCATTCAGGGCTGGCACCTTTAGTGTAGGAGCAATCGCTGGACGTTCGCAATTTCGGTGTTGAGCTCTGGCCAGATTGAGCAGGAGAGGCTGTGTTCGTTGGAATTTTAGTAGCCTAAACAAGTTCAGAGGCCAAGTGTTTGTGGTTCGTTTTAGAGGTTACCAGTGGGAGATGAGGACCAGCAACAGCTTTCAGGGCTGGCACCTTTAGTGTAGGAGCAATCTCTGGACGTTCGCAATTTCGGTGTTGAATTTTGGCCAGATTGAGCAGGAGAGTCTGTGTACGTTGGAAGTTTTAGTAGCCTAAACAAGTTCAGAGGCCAAGTGTTTGTGGTTCGTTTTAGAGGTTACCAGTGGGAGATGAGGACCAGCAAGAGCTTTCAGGGCTGGCACCTTTAGTGTAGGAGCAATCGCTGGACGTTCGCAATTTCCGTGTTGAATTTTGGCCAGATTGAGCAGGAGAGGCTGTGTACGTTGGAAGTTTTAGTAGCCTAAACAAGTTCAGAGGCCGACTGTTTGTGGTTCGTTTGAGAGGTTACCAGTGGGAGATGAGGACCAGCAAGAGCTTTCAGGGGTGGCACCTTTAGTGTAGGAGCAATCGCTGGACGTTCACAATTTCGGTGTTGAGCTCTGACGTGAATTCGCAAAAGGAAGCGATGATACGTCTGGACCTTTGAGTGTCTAAACAAGTTCAGAGCCCAAGTGTTGGTGGTTCTTTTTAGAGGATACCAGTGGGAGATGAGGACCAGCAAGAGCTTTCAGGGCTGGCACCTTTAGTGTAGGAGCAATCGCTGGACGTTCACAATTTCGGGCTTGAGCTCAGACATGAATTCGCAAAAGGAAGCAACGATACGTCTGGACCTTTGAGTGTCTAAACAAGTTCAGAGGCCAAGTGTTTGTGGTTCGTTTGAGAGGTTACCAGTGGGAGATGAGAAACAGCAACAGCATTCAGGGCTGGCACCTTTAGTGTAGGAGCAATCGCTGGACGTTCGCAATTTCGGTGTTGAGCTCTGGCCAGGTTGAGCAGGAGAGGCTGTGTTCGTTGGAATTTTAGTAGCCTAAACAAGTTCAGAGGCCAAGTGTTTGTGATTCGTTTGAGAGGTTACCAGTGGGAGATGAGGACCAGCAAGAGCTTTCAGGGCTGGCACCTTTAGTGTAGGAGCAATCGCTGGACGTTCGCAATTTCGGTGTTGAGCTCTGACGTGAATTAGCGAAAGGAAGCGACGATATGTCTGGACCTTTGAGTGTCTAAACAAGTTCAGAGGCCAAGTGTTTGTGGTTCGTTGAGAGGTTACCAGTGGGAGATGAGGACCAGCAAGAGCTTTGAGGGCTGGCACCTTTAGTGTAGGAGCAATCGCTGGACGTTCGCAATTTCAGTGTTGAACTTTGGCCAGATTGACCAGGAGAGGCCATGTACATTGGAAGTTTTAGTAGCCTAAACAAGTTCAGAGGCCAAGTGTTTGTGGTTCGTTTTAGAGGTTACCAGTGGGAGATGAGGAGCAGCAAGAACTTTCAGGGCTGGCACCTTTAGTGTAGGAGCAATGGCTGGACGTTCGTAATTTCGGTGTTGAGCTCTGACGTGAATTAGCAAAAGAAAGCGATGATACGTCTGGACCTCTGAGCGTCTAAACAAATTCAGAACCGAAGTGTTTGTGGTTCGTTTCAGAGGTTACCAGTGGGAGATGAGGACCAA
>NW_026777383.1:0-49387 GCF_030936135.1 Gavia stellata
TTTCGGAGTGAATTTTGGCCAGATTTGAGGCAGGACGATGGCTGAGTACGTTGGAAGTTTACGTATAGGCTAAACAAGTTCAGAGCCCCAAGTGTTTGTGGTTCGTTTGAGAGGTTACCTCCCAGAGGGAGATGAGGACCAGCAAGAGCTTTCAGGGCCTGGCACCTTTGTGTAGGAGCAATCGCCTGGACGTTCGCAATTCCGGTGTTGAGCTCTGGCCAGACTTGAGCCGGAGAGGTCTGTGATACGTTGAAGTTTTCGTCCCCCCACCCGCTAACAAGTTCAGAGCCCAAGTGTTTGTAGGTTCGTTTGAGAGGTTTCCAGAGGGAGATATCAGTAGCCAAGCCAAGGACCAGCAAGAGCTTTCAGGGCTGGCACCTTTAGTGTAGGAGCAATCGCTGGACGTTCGCATTTTCGGTGTTGAGCTCTGGCCAGATTGAGCAGGAGAGGCTGTGTACGTTGGAAGTTTTCGTAGGCTAAACAAGTTTCAGAGCCCAAGTGTTTGTGGTTCGTTTGAGAGGTTACCAGTGGGAGATGAGGACCAGCAAGAGCTTTCAGGGCTGGCACCTTTAGTGTAGGAGCAATCGCTGGACGTTCGCATTTCGGTGTTGAGCTCTGGCCAGATTGAGCAGGAAGAGGCTGTGTACGTTGGAAGTTTTCGTAGGCTAAACAAGTTCAGAAGCCCCAAGTGTTTGTGGTTCGTTTGAGAGGTTACCAGAGGGAGATGAGGACCAGCACGAACTTTCAGGGCTGGCACCTTTAGTGTAGGAGCAATCGCTGGACGTTCGCATTTTCGGTGTTGAGCTCTGCCAGATTGAGCAGGAGAGGCTGTGTACGTTGGAAGTTTTAGTAGGCTAAACAAGTTCAGAGCCCAAGTGTTTGTGGTTCAATTTGACTGAGACGGTACCAGTGGGAGATGAGGACCAGCAAGAGCTTTCAGGGCTGGCACCTTTAGTGTAGGAGCAATCGCTGGACGTTGCAATTTTCGGTGTTGAGCTCCTGGCCAGATTGAGCAGGAGAGGCTGTGTACGTTGGACGTTTTAGTAGGCTAACAAGTACAGAGCCCAAGTGTTTGTGGTTCGTTTGAGAGGTTACCAGTGGGAGATGAGGACAGCAAGAGCTTTCAGGGCTGGCACCTTTAGTGTAGGAGCAATCGCTGGACGTTCGCAATTTCGGTGTTGAGCTCTGGCCAGATTGAGCAGGAGAGGCTGTGTACGTTGGAAGTTTTCGTAGGCTAAACAAGTTCAGAGCCCAAGTGTTTGTGGTTCGTTTGAGAGGTTACCAGTGGGAGATGAGGACCAGCAAGAGCTTTCAGGGCTGGCACCTTTAGTGTAGGAGCAATCGCTGGACGTTCGCAATTTCGGTGTTGAGCTCTTGGCCAGATTGAGCAGGAGAGGCTGTGTACGTTGGAAGTTTTCGTAGGCTAAACAAGTTCAGAGCCCAAGTGTTTGTGGTTCGTTTGAGAGGTTTCCAGTGGGAGATGAGGACCAGCAAGAGCTTTCAGGGCTGGCACCTTTAGTGTAGGATCAATCGCCGGACGTTCGCAATTTCGCTGTTGACTCTACCAGATTGAGAAGGAGAGGCTGTGTACGTTGGAAGTTTTCGTAGGCTAAACAAGTTCAGAGCCCAAGTGTTTGTGGTTCGTTTGAGAGGTTTCCAGTGGGAGATGAGGACCAGCAAGAGCTTTCAGGGCTGGCACCTTTAGTGTAGGAGCAATCGCTGGACGTTCGCAATTTCGGTGTTGAATTTGGCCAGATTGAGCAGGAGAGGCTGTGTACGTTGGAAGTTTTCGTAGGCTAAACAAGTTCAGAGCCCAAGTGTTTGTGGTTCGTTTGAGAGGTTACCAGTGGGAGATGAGGACCAGCAAGAGCTTTCAGGGCTGGCACCTTTAGTGTAGGAGCAATCGCTGGACGTTCGCAATTTCGGTGTTGAGCTCTGGCCAGATTGAGCAGGAGAGGCTGGTGTACGTTGGAAGTTTTCGTAGGCTAAACAAGTTCAGAGCCCAAGTGTTTGTGGTTCGTTTGAGAGGTTACCAGTGGGAGATGAGGACCAGCAAGAGCTTTCAGGGCTGGCACCTTTAGTGTAGGAGCAATCGCTGGACGTTCGCATTTTCGGTGTTGAGCTCTGGCCAGATTGAGCAGGAGAGGCTGTGTACGTTGGAAGTTTTCGTAGGCTAAACAAGTTCAGAGCCCAAGTGTTTGTGGTTCGTTTGAGAGGTTACCAGTGGGAGATGAGGACCAGCAAGAGCTTTCAGGGCTGGCACCTTTAGTGTAGGAGCAATCGCTGGACGTTCGCATTTTCGGTGTTGAGCTCTGGCCAGATTGAGCAGGAGAGGCTGTGTACGTTGGAAGTTTTCGTAGGCTAAACAAGTTCAGAGCCCAAGTGTTTGTGGTTCGTTTGAGAGGTTACCAGTGGGAGATGAGGACCAGCAAGAACTTTCAGGGCTGGCACCTTTAGTGTAGGAGCAATCGCTGGACGTTCGCAATTTCGGTGTTGAGCTCTGGCCAGATTGAGCAGGAGAGGCTGTGTACGTTGGAAGTTTTAGTAGGCTAAACAAGTTCAGAGCCCAAGTGTTTGTGGTTCATTTGAGAGGGTACCAGTGGGAGATGAGGACCAGCAAGAGCTTTCAGGGCTGGCACCTTTAGTGTAGGAGCAATCCCTGGACGTTCGCAATTTCGGTGTTGAATTTCAGGCAGATTGAGCAGGAGAGGCTGTGTACGTTGGAAGTTTTCGTAGGCTAAACAAGTTCAGAGCCCAAGTGTTTGTGGTTCGTTTGAGAGGTTAGCAGTGGAAGATGAGGACCAGCAAGTGCTTTCAGGGCTGGCACCTTTAGTGTAGGAGCAATCCCTGGACGTTCGCAATTTCAGTGTTGAGCTCTGGCCAGATTGAGCAGGAGAGGCTGTGTACGTTGGAAGTTTTCGTAGGCTAAACAAGTTCAGAGCCCAAGTGTTTGTGGTTCGTTTGAGAGGTTACCAGTGGGAGATGAGGACCAGCAAGAGCTTTCAGGGCTGGCACCTTTAGTGTAGGAGCAATCGCTGGACGTTCGCAATTTCGGTGTTGAGCTCTGGCCAGATTGAGCAGGAGAGGCTGTGTACGTTGGAAGTTTACGTAGGCTAAACAAGTTCAGAGCCCAAGTGTTTGTGGTTCGTTTGAGAGGTTTCCAGTGGGAGATGAGGACCAGCAAGAGCTTTCAGGGCTGGCACCTTTAGTGTAGGAGCAATCGCTGGACGTTCGCAATTTCGCTGTTGACCTCCTACCAGATTGAGCAGGAGAGGCTGTGTACGTTGGAAGTTTTCGTAGGCTAAACAAGTTCAGAGCCCAAGTGTTTGTGGTTCGTTTGAGAGGTTAGCAGTGGAAGATGAGGACCAGCAAGTGCTTTCAGGGCTGGCACCTTTAGTGTAGGAGCAATCCCTGGACGTTCGCAATTTCAGTGTTGAGCTCTGGCCAGATTGAGCAGGAGAGGCTGTGTACGTTGGAAGTTTTCGTAGGCTAAACAAGTTCAGAGCCCAAGTGTTTGTGGTTCGTTTGAGAGGTTACCAGTGGGAGATGAGGACCAGCAAGAGCTTTCAGGGCTGGCACCTTTAGTGTAGGAGCAATCGCTGGACGTTCGCAATTTCGCTGTTGACCTCCTACCAGATTGAGCAGGAGAGGCTGTGTACGTTGGAAGTTTTAGTAGGCTAAACAAGTTCAGAGCCCAAGTGTTTGTGGTTCATTTGAGAGGTTACCAGTGGAGATGAGGACCAGCAAGAGCTTTCAGGGCTGGCACCTTTAGTGTAGGAGCAATCGCTGGACGTTCGCATTTTCGGTGTTGAGCTCTGGCCAGATTGAGCAGGAGAGGCTGTGTACGTTGGAAGTTTTAGTAGGCTAAACAAGTTCAGAGCCCAAGTGTTTGTGGTTCGTTTGAGAGGTTACCAGTGGGAGATGAGGACCAGCAAGAGCTTTCAGGGCTGGCACCTTTAGTGTAGGAGCAATCCCTGGACGTTCGCAATTTCGGTGTTGAATTTTGGCCAGATTGAGCAGGAGAGGCTGTGTACGTTGGAAGTTTTCGTAGGCTAAACAAGTTCAGAGCCCAAGTGTTTGTGGTTCGTTTGAGAGGTTACCAGTGGGAGATGAGGACCAGCAAGAGCTTTCAGGGCTGGCACCTTTAGTGTAGGAGCAATCCCTGCACGTTCGCAATTTCGGTGTTGAGCTCTGGCCAGATTGAGCAGGAGAGGCTGTGTACGTTGGAAGTTTTAGTAGGCTAAACAAGTTCAGAGCCCAAGTGTTTGTGGTTCGTTTGAGAGGTTTCCAGTGGGAGATGAGGACCAGCAAGAGCTTTCAGGGCTGGCACCTTTAGTGTAGGAGCAATCGCTGGACGTTCGCATTTTCGGTGTTGAGCTCTGGCCAGATTGAGCAGGAGAGGCTGTGTACGTTGGAAGTTTTCGTAGGCTAAACAAGTTCAGAGCCCAAGTGTTTGTGGTTCGTTTGAGAGGTTACCAGTGGGAGATGAGGACCAGCAAGAGCTTTCAGGGCTGGCACCTTTAGTGTAGGATCAATCGCCGGACGTTCGCAATTTCGCTGTTGACCTCCTACCAGATTGAGCAGGAGAGGGAGTGTACGTTGGAAGTTTTCGTAGGCTAAGCAAGTTCAGAGCCCAAGTGTTTGTGGTTCGTTTGAGAGGTTACCAGTGGGAGATGAGGACCAGCAAGAACTTTCAGGGCTGGCACCTTTAGTGTAGGAGCAATCGCTGGACGTTCGCATTTTCGGTGTTGAGCTCTGGCCAGATTGAGCAGGAGAGGCTGTGTACGTTGGAAGTTTTAGTAGGCTAAACAAGTTCAGAGCCCAAGTGTTTGTGGTTCGTTTGAGAGGTTACCAGTGGGAGATGAGGACCAGCAAGAGCTTTCAGGGCTGGCACCTTTAGTGTAGGAGCAATCGCTGGACGTTCGCAATTTCGGTGTTGAGCTCTGGCCAGATTGAGCAGGAGAGGCTGTGTACGTTGGAAGTTTTCGTAGGCTAAACAAGTTCAGAGCCCAAGTGTTTGTGGTTCGTTTGAGAGGTTACCAGTGGGAGATGAGGACCAGCAAGAGCTTTCAGGGCTGGCACCTTTAGTGTAGGAGCAATCGCTGGACGTTCGCATTTTCGGTGTTGAGCTCTGGCCAGATTGAGCAGGAGAGGCTGTGTACGTTGGAAGTTTTCGTAGGCTAAACAAGTTCAGAGCCCAAGTGTTTGTGGTTCGTTTGAGAGGTTACCAGAGGGAGATGAGGACCAGCAAGAACTTTCAGGGCTGGCACCTTTAGTGTAGGAGCAATCCCTGGACGTTCGCAATTTCGGTGTTGAGCTCTGGCCAGATTGAGCAGGAGAGGCTGTGTACGTTGGAAGTTTTCATAGGCTAAACAAGTTCAGAGCCCAAGTGTTTGTGGTTCATTTGAGAGGGTACCAGTGGGAGATGAGGACCAGCAAGAGCTTTCAGGGCTGGCACCTTTAGTGTAGGAGCAATCGCTGGACGTTCGCAATTTCAGTGTTGAGCTCTGGCCAGATTGAGCAGGAGAGGCTGTGTACGTTGGAAGTTTTCGTAGGCTAAACAAGTTCAGAGCCCAAGTGTTTGTGGTTCGTTTGAGAGGTTACCAGTGGGAGATGAGGACCAGCAAGAGCTTTCAGGGCTGGCACCTTTAGTGTAGGAGCAATCGCTGGACGTTCGCAATTTCGGTGTTGAGCTCTGGCCAGATTGCGCAGGAGAGGCTGTGTACGTTGGAAGTTTTCGTAGGCTAAACAAGTTCAGAGCCCAAGTGTTTGTGGTTCGTTTGAGAGGTTTCCAGTGGGAGATGAGGACCAGCAAGAGCTTTCAGGGCTGGCACCTTTAGTGTAGGAGCAATCGCTGGACGTTCGCAATTTCGCTGTTGACCTCCTACCAGATTGAGCAGGAGAGGCTGTGTACGTTGCAAGTTTTAGTAGGCTAAACAAGTTCAGAGCCCAAGTGTTTGTGGTTCGTTTGAGAGGTTACCAGTGGGAGATGAGGACCAGCAAGAGCTTTCAGGGCTGGCACCTTTAGTGTAGGATCAATCGCCGGACGTTCGCAATTTCGCTGTTGACCTCCTACCAGATTGAGAAGGAGAGGGAGTGTACGTTGGAAGTTTTAGTAGGCTAAGCAAGTTCAGAGCCCAAGTGTTTGTGGTTCGTTTGAGAGGTTACCAGTGGGAGATGAGGACCAGCAAGAGCTTTCAGGGCTGGCACCTTTAGTGTAGGAGCAATCGCTGGACGTTCGCAATTTCGGTGTTGAGCTCTGGCCAGATTGAGCAGGAGAGGCTGTGTACGTTGAAGTTTTCGTAGGCTAAACAAGTTCAGAGCCCAAGTGTTTGTGGTTCGTTTGAGAGGTTACCAGTGGGAGATGAGGACCAGCAAGAGCTTTCAGGGCTGGCACCTTTAGTGTAGGAGCAATCGCTGGACGTTCGCATTTTCGGTGTTGAGCTCTGGCCAGATTGAGCAGGAGAGGCTGTGTACGTTGGAAGTTTTCGTAGGCTAAACAAGTTCAGAGCCCAAGTGTTTGTGGTTCGTTTGAGAGGTTACCAGAGGGAGATGAGGACCAGCAAGAACTTTCAGGGCTGGCACCTTAGTGTAGGAGCAATCGCTGGACGTTCGCAATTTCGGTGTTGAGCTCTGGCCAGATTGAGCAGGAGAGGCTGTGTACGTTGGAAGTTTTCGTAGGCTAAACAAGTTCAGAGCCCAAGTGTTTGTGGTTCATTTGAGAGGGTACCAGTGGGAGATGAGGACCAGCAAGAGCTTTCAGGGCTGGCACCTTTAGTGTAGGAGCAATCCCTGGACGTTCGTAATTTCGGTGTTGAATTTCAGGCAGATTGAGCAGGAGAGGCTGTGTACGTGGAAGTTTTCGTAGGCTAAACAAGTTCAGAGCCCAAGTGTTTGTGGTTCGTTTGAGAGGTTACCAGTGGGAGATGAGGACCAGCAAGAGCTTTCAGGGCTGGCACCTTTAGTGTAGGATCAATCGCTGGACGTTCGCATTTTCGTTGTTGAGCTCTGGCCAGATTGAGCAGGAGAGGCTGTGTACGTTGGAAGTTTTCGTAGGCTAAACAAGTTCAGAGCCCAAGTGTTTGTGGTTCGTTTGAGAGGTTACCAGTGGGAGATGAGGACCAGCAAGAGCTTTCAGGGCTGGCACCTTTAGTGTAGGAGCAATCGCTGGACGTTCGCATTTTCGGTGTTGAGCTCTGGCCAGATTGAGCAGGAGAGGCTGTGTACGTTGGAAGTTTTAGTAGGCTAAACAAGTTCAGAGCCCAAGTGTTTGTGGTTCATTTGAGAGGGTACCAGTGGGAGATGAGGACCAGCAAGAGCTTTCAGGGCTGGCACCTTTAGTGTAGGAGCAATCGCTGGACGTTCGCATTTTCGGTGTTGAGCTCTGGCCAGATTGAGCAGGAGAGGCTGTGTACGTTGGAAGTTTTAGTAGGCTAAACAAGTACAGAGCCCAAGTGTTTGTGGTTCGTTTGAGAGGTTACCAGTGGGAGATGAGGACCAGCAAGAGCTTTCAGGGCTGGCACCTTTAGTGTAGGAGCAATCGCTGGACGTTCGCAATTTCGGTGTTGAGCTCTGGCCAGATTGAGCAGGAGAGGCTGTGTACGTTGGAAGTTTTCGTAGGCTAAACAAGTTCAGAGCCCAAGTGTTTGTGGTTCGTTTGAGAGGTTAGCAGTGGAGGATGAGGACCAGCAAGTGCTTTCAGGGCTGGCACCTTTAGTGTAGGAGCAATCGCTGGACGTTCGCAATTTCAGTGTTGAGCTCTGGCCAGATTGAGCAGGAGAGGCTGTGTACGTTGGAAGTTTTCGTAGGCTAAACAAGTTCAGAGCCCAAGTGTTTGTGGTTCGTTTGAGAGGTTACCAGTGGGAGATGAGGACCAGCAAGAGCTTTCAGGGCTGGCACCTTTAGTGTAGGAGCAATCGCTGGACGTTCGCATTTTCGGTGTTGAGCTCTGGCCAGATTGAGCAGGAGAGGCTGTGTACGTTGGAAGTTTTCGTAGGCTAAACAAGTTCAGAGCCCAAGTGTTTGTGGTTCGTTTGAGAGGTTTCCAGTGGGAGATGAGGACCAGCAAGAGCTTTCAGGGCTGGCACCTTTAGTGTAGGATCAATCGCCGGACGTTCGCAATTTCGCTGTTGACCTCCTACCAGATTGAGAAGGAGAGGGAGTGTACGTTGGAAGTTTTCGTAGGCTAAACAAGTTCAGAGCCCAAGTGTTTGTGGTTCGTTTGAGAGGTTACCAGTGGGAGATGAGGACCAGCAAGAGCTTTCAGGGCTGGCACCTTTAGTGTAGGAGCAATCGCTGGACGTTCGCAATTTCGGTGTTGAATTTTGGCCAGATTGAGCAGGAGAGGCTGTGTACGTTGGAAGTTTTCGTAGGCTAAACAAGTTCAGAGCCCAAGTGTTTGTGGTTCGTTTGAGAGGTTACCAGTGGGAGATGAGGACCAGCAAGAGCTTTCAGGGCTGGCACCTTTAGTGTAGGAGCAATCGCTGGACGTTCGCAATTTCGGTGTTGAGCTCTGGCCAGATTGAGCAGGAGAGGCTGTGTACGTTGGAAGTTTTAGTAGGCTAAACAAGTTCAGAGCCCAAGTGTTTGTGGTTCGTTTGAGAGGTTACCAGTGGGAGATGAGGACCAGCAAGAGCTTTCAGGGCTGGCACCTTTAGTGTAGGAGCAATCGCTGGACGTTCGCATTTTCGGTGTTGAGCTCTGGCCAGATTGAGCAGGAGAGGCTGTGTACGTTGGAAGTTTTCGTAGGCTAAACAAGTTCAGAGCCCAAGTGTTTGTGGTTCGTTTGAGAGGTTACCAGTGGGAGATGAGGACCAGCAAGAGCTTTCAGGGCTGGCACCTTTAGTGTAGGAGCAATCGCTGGACGTTCGCATTTTCGGTGTTGAGCTCTGGCCAGATTGAGCAGGAGAGGCTGTGTACGTTGGAAGTTTTCGTAGGCTAAACAAGTTCAGAGCCCAAGTGTTTGTGGTTCGTTTGAGAGGTTACCAGAGGGAGATGAGGACCAGCAAGAACTTTCAGGGCTGGCACCTTTAGTGTAGGAGCAATCGCTGGACGTTCGCAATTTCGGTGTTGAGCTCTGGCCAGATTGAGCAGGAGAGGCTGTGTACGTTGGAAGTTTTAGTAGGCTAAACAAGTTCAGAGCCCAAGTGTTTGTGGTTCATTTGAGAGGGTACCAGTGGGAGATGAGGACCAGCAAGAGCTTTCAGGGCTGGCACCTTTAGTGTAGGAGCAATCCCTGGACGTTCGCAATTTCGGTGTTGAATTTCAGGCAGATTGAGCAGGAGAGGCTGTGTACGTTGGAAGTTTTCGTAGGCTAAACAAGTTCAGAGCCCAAGTGTTTGTGGTTCGTTTGAGAGGTTAGCAGTGGAAGATGAGGACCAGCAAGTGCTTTCAGGGCTGGCACCTTTAGTGTAGGAGCAATCCCTGGACGTTCGCAATTTCAGTGTTGAGCTCTGGCCAGATTGAGCAGGAGAGGCTGTGTACGTTGGAAGTTTTCGTAGGCTAAACAAGTTCAGAGCCCAAGTGTTTGTGGTTCGTTTGAGAGGTTACCAGTGGGAGATGAGGACCAGCAAGAGCTTTCAGGGCTGGCACCTTTAGTGTAGGAGCAATCGCTGGACGTTCGCAATTTCGGTGTTGAGCTCTGGCCAGATTGAGCAGGAGAGGCTGTGTACGTTGGAAGTTTACGTAGGCTAAACAAGTTCAGAGCCCAAGTGTTTGTGGTTCGTTTGAGAGGTTTCCAGTGGGAGATGAGGACCAGCAAGAGCTTTCAGGGCTGGCACCTTTAGTGTAGGAGCAATCGCTGGACGTTCGCAATTTCGCTGTTGACCTCCTACCAGATTGAGCAGGAGAGGCTGTGTACGTTGGAAGTTTTCGTAGGCTAAACAAGTTCAGAGCCCAAGTGTTTGTGGTTCGTTTGAGAGGTTAGCAGTGGAAGATGAGGACCAGCAAGTGCTTTCAGGGCTGGCACCTTTAGTGTAGGAGCAATCCCTGGACGTTCGCAATTTCAGTGTTGAGCTCTGGCCAGATTGAGCAGGAGAGGCTGTGTACGTTGGAAGTTTTCGTAGGCTAAACAAGTTCAGAGCCCAAGTGTTTGTGGTTCGTTTGAGAGGTTACCAGTGGGAGATGAGGACCAGCAAGAGCTTTCAGGGCTGGCACCTTTAGTGTAGGAGCAATCGCTGGACGTTCGCAATTTCGCTGTTGACCTCCTACCAGATTGAGCAGGAGAGGCTGTGTACGTTGGAAGTTTTAGTAGGCTAAACAAGTTCAGAGCCCAAGTGTTTGTGGTTCATTTGAGAGGTTACCAGTGGGAGATGAGGACCAGCAAGAGCTTTCAGGGCTGGCACCTTTAGTGTAGGAGCAATCGCTGGACGTTCGCATTTTCGGTGTTGAGCTCTGGCCAGATTGAGCAGGAGAGGCTGTGTACGTTGGAAGTTTTCGTAGGCTAAACAAGTTCAGAGCCCAAGTGTTTGTGGTTCGTTTGAGAGGTTACCAGTGGGAGATGAGGACCAGCAAGAGCTTTCAGGGCTGGCACCTTTAGTGTAGGAGCAATCCCTGGACGTTCGCAATTTCGGTGTTGAATTTTGGCCAGATTGAGCAGGAGAGGCTGTGTACGTTGGAAGTTTTCGTAGGCTAAACAAGTTCAGAGCCCAAGTGTTTGTGGTTCGTTTGAGAGGTTACCAGTGGGAGATGAGGACCAGCAAGAGCTTTCAGGGCTGGCACCTTTAGTGTAGGAGCAATCCCTGCACGTTCGCAATTTCGGTGTTGAGCTCTGGCCAGATTGAGCAGGAGAGGCTGTGTACGTTGGAAGTTTTAGTAGGCTAAACAAGTTCAGAGCCCAAGTGTTTGTGGTTCGTTTGAGAGGTTTCCAGTGGGAGATGAGGACCAGCAAGAGCTTTCAGGGCTGGCACCTTTAGTGTAGGAGCAATCGCTGGACGTTCGCATTTTCGGTGTTGAGCTCTGGCCAGATTGAGCAGGAGAGGCTGTGTACGTTGGAAGTTTTCGTAGGCTAAACAAGTTCAGAGCCCAAGTGTTTGTGGTTCGTTTGAGAGGTTACCAGTGGGAGATGAGGACCAGCAAGAGCTTTCAGGGCTGGCACCTTTAGTGTAGGATCAATCGCCGGACGTTCGCAATTTCGCTGTTGACCTCCTACCAGATTGAGCAGGAGAGGGAGTGTACGTTGGAAGTTTTCGTAGGCTAAGCAAGTTCAGAGCCCAAGTGTTTGTGGTTCATTTGAGAGGGTACCAGTGGGAGATGAGGACCAGCAAGAGCTTTCAGGGCTGGCACCTTTAGTGTAGGAGCAATCCCTGGACGTTCGTAATTTCGGTGTTGAATTTCAGGCAGATTGAGCAGGAGAGGCTGTGTACGTTGGAAGTTTTCGTAGGCTAAACAAGTTCAGAGCCCAAGTGTTTGTGGTTCGTTTGAGAGGTTACCAGTGGGAGATGAGGACCAGCAAGAGCTTTCAGGGCTGGCACCTTTAGTGTAGGATCAATCGCTGGACGTTCGCATTTTCGTTGTTGAGCTCTGGCCAGATTGAGCAGGAGAGGCTGTGTACGTTGGAAGTTTTCGTAGGCTAAACAAGTTCAGAGCCCAAGTGTTTGTGGTTCGTTTGAGAGGTTACCAGTGGGAGATGAGGACCAGCAAGAGCTTTCAGGGCTGGCACCTTTAGTGTAGGAGCAATCGCTGGACGTTCGCATTTTCGGTGTTGAGCTCTGGCCAGATTGAGCAGGAGAGGCTGTGTACGTTGGAAGTTTTAGTAGGCTAAACAAGTTCAGAGCCCAAGTGTTTGTGGTTCATTTGAGAGGGTACCAGTGGGAGATGAGGACCAGCAAGAGCTTTCAGGGCTGGCACCTTTAGTGTAGGAGCAATCGCTGGACGTTCGCATTTTCGGTGTTGAGCTCTGGCCAGATTGAGCAGGAGAGGCTGTGTACGTTGGAAGTTTTAGTAGGCTAAACAAGTACAGAGCCCAAGTGTTTGTGGTTCGTTTGAGAGGTTACCAGTGGGAGATGAGGACCAGCAAGAGCTTTCAGGGCTGGCACCTTTAGTGTAGGAGCAATCGCTGGACGTTCGCAATTTCGGTGTTGAGCTCTGGCCAGATTGAGCAGGAGAGGCTGTGTACGTTGGAAGTTTTCGTAGGCTAAACAAGTTCAGAGCCCAAGTGTTTGTGGTTCGTTTGAGAGGTTAGCAGTGGAGGATGAGGACCAGCAAGTGCTTTCAGGGCTGGCACCTTTAGTGTAGGAGCAATCGCTGGACGTTCGCAATTTCAGTGTTGAGCTCTGGCCAGATTGAGCAGGAGAGGCTGTGTACGTTGGAAGTTTTCGTAGGCTAAACAAGTTCAGAGCCCAAGTGTTTGTGGTTCGTTTGAGAGGTTACCAGTGGGAGATGAGGACCAGCAAGAGCTTTCAGGGCTGGCACCTTTAGTGTAGGAGCAATCGCTGGACGTTCGCAATTTCGGTGTTGAGCTCTGGCCAGATTGAGCAGGAGAGGCTGTGTACGTTGGAAGTTTTCGTAGGCTAAACAAGTTCAGAGCCCAAGTGTTTGTGGTTCGTTTGAGAGGTTTCCAGTGGGAGATGAGGACCAGCAAGAGCTTTCAGGGCTGGCACCTTTAGTGTAGGATCAATCGCCGGACGTTCGCAATTTCGCTGTTGACCTCCTACCAGATTGAGAAGGAGAGGGAGTGTACGTTGGAAGTTTTCGTAGGCTAAACAAGTTCAGAGCCCAAGTGTTTGTGGTTCGTTTGAGAGGTTACCAGTGGGAGATGAGGACCAGCAAGAGCTTTCAGGGCTGGCACCTTTAGTGTAGGAGCAATCGCTGGACGTTCGCAATTTCGGTGTTGAATTTTGGCCAGATTGAGCAGGAGAGGCTGTGTACGTTGGAAGTTTTCGTAGGCTAAACAAGTTCAGAGCCCAAGTGTTTGTGGTTCGTTTGAGAGGTTACCAGTGGGAGATGAGGACCAGCAAGAGCTTTCAGGGCTGGCACCTTTAGTGTAGGAGCAATCGCTGGACGTTCGCAATTTCGGTGTTGAGCTCTGGCCAGATTGAGCAGGAGAGGCTGTGTACGTTGGAAGTTTTAGTAGGCTAAACAAGTTCAGAGCCCAAGTGTTTGTGGTTCGTTTGAGAGGTTACCAGTGGGAGATGAGGACCAGCAAGAGCTTTCAGGGCTGGCACCTTTAGTGTAGGAGCAATCGCTGGACGTTCGCATTTTCGGTGTTGAGCTCTGGCCAGATTGAGCAGGAGAGGCTGTGTACGTTGGAAGTTTTCGTAGGCTAAACAAGTTCAGAGCCCAAGTGTTTGTGGTTCGTTTGAGAGGTTACCAGTGGGAGATGAGGACCAGCAAGAGCTTTCAGGGCTGGCACCTTTAGTGTAGGAGCAATCGCTGGACGTTCGCATTTTCGGTGTTGAGCTCTGGCCAGATTGAGCAGGAGAGGCTGTGTACGTTGGAAGTTTTCGTAGGCTAAACAAGTTCAGAGCCCAAGTGTTTGTGGTTCGTTTGAGAGGTTACCAGAGGGAGATGAGGACCAGCAAGAACTTTCAGGGCTGGCACCTTTAGTGTAGGAGCAATCGCTGGACGTTCGCAATTTCGGTGTTGAGCTCTGGCCAGATTGAGCAGGAGAGGCTGTGTACGTTGGAAGTTTTAGTAGGCTAAACAAGTTCAGAGCCCAAGTGTTTGTGGTTCATTTGAGAGGGTACCAGTGGGAGATGAGGACCAGCAAGAGCTTTCAGGGCTGGCACCTTTAGTGTAGGAGCAATCCCTGGACGTTCGCAATTTCGGTGTTGAATTTCAGGCAGATTGAGCAGGAGAGGCTGTGTACGTTGGAAGTTTTCGTAGGCTAAACAAGTTCAGAGCCCAAGTGTTTGTGGTTCGTTTGAGAGGTTAGCAGTGGAAGATGAGGACCAGCAAGTGCTTTCAGGGCTGGCACCTTTAGTGTAGGAGCAATCCCTGGACGTTCGCAATTTCAGTGTTGAGCTCTGGCCAGATTGAGCAGGAGAGGCTGTGTACGTTGGAAGTTTTCGTAGGCTAAACAAGTTCAGAGCCCAAGTGTTTGTGGTTCGTTTGAGAGGTTACCAGTGGGAGATGAGGACCAGCAAGAGCTTTCAGGGCTGGCACCTTTAGTGTAGGAGCAATCGCTGGAACGTTCGCAATTTCGGTGTTGAGCTCTGGCCAGATTGAGCAGGAGAGGCTGTGTACGTTGGAAGTTTACGTAGGCTAAACAAGTTCAGAGCCCAAGTGTTTGTGGTTCGTTTGAGAGGTTTCCAGTGGGAGATGAGGACCAGCAAGAGCTTTCAGGGCTGGCACCTTTAGTGTAGGAGCAATCGCTGGACGTTCGCAATTTCGCTGTTGACCTCCTACCAGATTGAGCAGGAGAGGCTGTGTACGTTGGAAGTTTTCGTAGGCTAAACAAGTTCAGAGCCCAAGTGTTTGTGGTTCGTTTGAGAGGTTAGCAGTGGAAGATGAGGACCAGCAAGTGCTTTCAGGGCTGGCACCTTTAGTGTAGGAGCAATCCCTGGACGTTCGCAATTTCAGTGTTGAGCTCTGGCCAGATTGAGCAGGAGAGGCTGTGTACGTTGGAAGTTTTCGTAGGCTAAACAAGTTCAGAGCCCAAGTGTTTGTGGTTCGTTTGAGAGGTTACCAGTGGGAGATGAGGACCAGCAAGAGCTTTCAGGGCTGGCACCTTTAGTGTAGGAGCAATCGCTGGACGTTCGCAATTTCGGTGTTGAGCTCTGGCCAGATTGAGCAGGAGAGGCTGTGTACGTTGGAAGTTTACGTAGGCTAAACAAGTTCAGAGCCCAAGTGTTTGTGGTTCGTTTGAGAGGTTTCCAGTGGGAGATGAGGACCAGCAAGAGCTTTCAGGGCTGGCACCTTTAGTGTAGGAGCAATCGCTGGACGTTCGCAATTTCGCTGTTGACCTCCTACCAGATTGAGCAGGAGAGGCTGTGTACGTTGGAAGTTTTCGTAGGCTAAACAAGTTCAGAGCCCAAGTGTTTGTGGTTCGTTTGAGAGGTTAGCAGTGGAAGATGAGGACCAGCAAGTGCTTTCAGGGCTGGCACCTTTAGTGTAGGAGCAATCCCTGGACGTTCGCAATTTCAGTGTTGAGCTCTGGCCAGATTGAGCAGGAGAGGCTGTGTACGTTGGAAGTTTTCGTAGGCTAAACAAGTTCAGAGCCCAAGTGTTTGTGGTTCGTTTGAGAGGTTACCAGTGGGAGATGAGGACCAGCAAGAGCTTTCAGGGCTGGCACCTTTAGTGTAGGAGCAATCCCTGGACGTTCGCAATTTCGGTGTTGAATTTTGGCCAGATTGAGCAGGAGAGGCTGTGTACGTTGGAAGTTTTCGTAGGCTAAACAAGTTCAGAGCCCAAGTGTTTGTGGTTCGTTTGAGAGGTTACCAGTGGGAGATGAGGACCAGCAAGAGCTTTCAGGGCTGGCACCTTTAGTGTAGGAGCAATCCCTGCACGTTCGCAATTTCGGTGTTGAGCTCTGGCCAGATTGAGCAGGAGAGGCTGTGTACGTTGGAAGTTTTAGTAGGCTAAACAAGTTCAGAGCCCAAGTGTTTGTGGTTCGTTTGAGAGGTTTCCAGTGGGAGATGAGGACCAGCAAGAGCTTTCAGGGCTGGCACCTTTAGTGTAGGAGCAATCGCTGGACGTTCGCATTTTCGGTGTTGAGCTCTGGCCAGATTGAGCAGGAGAGGCTGTGTACGTTGGAAGTTTTCGTAGGCTAAACAAGTTCAGAGCCCAAGTGTTTGTGGGTTCGTTTGAGAGGTTACCAGTGGGAGATGAGGACCAGCAAGAGCTTTCAGGGCTGGCACCTTTAGTGTAGGATCAATCGCCGGACGTTCGCAATTTCGCTGTTGACCTCCTACCAGATTGAGCAGGAGAGGGAGTGTACGTTGGAAGTTTTCGTAGGCTAAGCAAGTTCAGAGCCCAAGTGTTTGTGGTTCATTTGAGAGGGTACCAGTGGGAGATGAGGACCAGCAAGAGCTTTCAGGGCTGGCACCTTTAGTGTAGGAGCAATCCCTGGACGTTCGTAATTTCGGTGTTGAATTTCAGGCAGATTGAGCAGGAGAGGCTGTGTACGTTGGAAGTTTTCGTAGGCTAAACAAGTTCAGAGCCCAAGTGTTTGTGGTTCGTTTGAGAGGTTACCAGTGGGAGATGAGGACCAGCAAGAGCTTTCAGGGCTGGCACCTTTAGTGTAGGATCAATCGCTGGACGTTCGCATTTTCGTTGTTGAGCTCTGGCCAGATTGAGCAGGAGAGGCTGTGTACGTTGGAAGTTTTCGTAGGCTAAACAAGTTCAGAGCCCAAGTGTTTGTGGTTCGTTTGAGAGGTTACCAGTGGGAGATGAGGACCAGCAAGAGCTTTCAGGGCTGGCACCTTTAGTGTAGGAGCAATCGCTGGACGTTCGCATTTTCGGTGTTGAGCTCTGGCCAGATTGAGCAGGAGAGGCTGTGTACGTTGGAAGTTTTAGTAGGCTAAACAAGTTCAGAGCCCAAGTGTTTGTGGTTCATTTGAGAGGGTACCAGTGGGAGATGAGGACCAGCAAGAGCTTTCAGGGCTGGCACCTTTAGTGTAGGAGCAATCGCTGGACGTTCGCATTTTCGGTGTTGAGCTCTGGCCAGATTGAGCAGGAGAGGCTGTGTACGTTGGAAGTTTTAGTAGGCTAAACAAGTACAGAGCCCAAGTGTTTGTGGTTCGTTTGAGAGGTTACCAGTGGGAGATGAGGACCAGCAAGAGCTTTCAGGGCTGGCACCTTTAGTGTAGGAGCAATCGCTGGACGTTCGCAATTTCGGTGTTGAGCTCTGGCCAGATTGAGCAGGAGAGGCTGTGTACGTTGGAAGTTTTCGTAGGCTAAACAAGTTCAGAGCCCAAGTGTTTGTGGTTCGTTTGAGAGGTTAGCAGTGGAGGATGAGGACCAGCAAGTGCTTTCAGGGCTGGCACCTTTAGTGTAGGAGCAATCGCTGGACGTTCGCAATTTCAGTGTTGAGCTCTGGCCAGATTGAGCAGGAGAGGCTGTGTACGTTGGAAGTTTTCGTAGGCTAAACAAGTTCAGAGCCCAAGTGTTTGTGGTTCGTTTGAGAGGTTACCAGTGGGAGATGAGGACCAGCAAGAGCTTTCAGGGCTGGCACCTTTAGTGTAGGAGCAATCGCTGGACGTTCGCAATTTCGGTGTTGAGCTCTGGCCAGATTGAGCAGGAGAGGCTGTGTACGTTGGAAGTTTTCGTAGGCTAAACAAGTTCAGAGCCCAAGTGTTTGTGGTTCGTTTGAGAGGTTTCCAGTGGGAGATGAGGACCAGCAAGAGCTTTCAGGGCTGGCACCTTTAGTGTAGGATCAATCGCCGGACGTTCGCAATTTCGCTGTTGACCTCCTACCAGATTGAGAAGGAGAGGGAGTGTACGTTGGAAGTTTTCGTAGGCTAAACAAGTTCAGAGCCCAAGTGTTTGTGGTTCGTTTGAGAGGTTACCAGTGGGAGATGAGGACCAGCAAGAGCTTTCAGGGCTGGCACCTTTAGTGTAGGAGCAATCGCTGGACGTTCGCAATTTCGGTGTTGAATTTTGGCCAGATTGAGCAGGAGAGGCTGTGTACGTTGGAAGTTTTCGTAGGCTAAACAAGTTCAGAGCCCAAGTGTTTGTGGTTCGTTTGAGAGGTTACCAGTGGGAGATGAGGACCAGCAAGAGCTTTCAGGGCTGGCACCTTTAGTGTAGGAGCAATCGCTGGACGTTCGCAATTTCGGTGTTGAGCTCTGGCCAGATTGAGCAGGAGAGGCTGTGTACGTTGGAAGTTTTAGTAGGCTAAACAAGTTCAGAGCCCAAGTGTTTGTGGTTCGTTTGAGAGGTTACCAGTGGGAGATGAGGACCAGCAAGAGCTTTCAGGGCTGGCACCTTTAGTGTAGGAGCAATCGCTGGACGTTCGCATTTTCGGTGTTGAGCTCTGGCCAGATTGAGCAGGAGAGGCTGTGTACGTTGGAAGTTTTCGTAGGCTAAACAAGTTCAGAGCCCAAGTGTTTGTGGTTCGTTTGAGAGGTTACCAGTGGGAGATGAGGACCAGCAAGAGCTTTCAGGGCTGGCACCTTTAGTGTAGGAGCAATCGCTGGACGTTCGCATTTTCGGTGTTGAGCTCTGGCCAGATTGAGCAGGAGAGGCTGTGTACGTTGGAAGTTTTCGTAGGCTAAACAAGTTCAGAGCCCAAGTGTTTGTGGTTCGTTTGAGAGGTTACCAGAGGGAGATGAGGACCAGCAAGAACTTTCAGGGCTGGCACCTTTAGTGTAGGAGCAATCGCTGGACGTTCGCAATTTCGGTGTTGAGCTCTGGCCAGATTGAGCAGGAGAGGCTGTGTACGTTGGAAGTTTTAGTAGGCTAAACAAGTTCAGAGCCCAAGTGTTTGTGGTTCATTTGAGAGGGTACCAGTGGGAGATGAGGACCAGCAAGAGCTTTCAGGGCTGGCACCTTTAGTGTAGGAGCAATCCCTGGACGTTCGCAATTTCGGTGTTGAATTTCAGGCAGATTGAGCAGGAGAGGCTGTGTACGTTGGAAGTTTTCGTAGGCTAAACAAGTTCAGAGCCCAAGTGTTTGTGGTTCGTTTGAGAGGTTAGCAGTGGAAGATGAGGACCAGCAAGTGCTTTCAGGGCTGGCACCTTTAGTGTAGGAGCAATCCCTGGACGTTCGCAATTTCAGTGTTGAGCTCTGGCCAGATTGAGCAGGAGAGGCTGTGTACGTTGGAAGTTTTCGTAGGCTAAACAAGTTCAGAGCCCAAGTGTTTGTGGTTCGTTTGAGAGGTTACCAGTGGGAGATGAGGACCAGCAAGAGCTTTCAGGGCTGGCACCTTTAGTGTAGGAGCAATCGCTGGACGTTCGCAATTTCGGTGTTGAGCTCTGGCCAGATTGAGCAGGAGAGGCTGTGTACGTTGGAAGTTTACGTAGGCTAAACAAGTTCAGAGCCCAAGTGTTTGTGGTTCGTTTGAGAGGTTTCCAGTGGGAGATGAGGACCAGCAAGAGCTTTCAGGGCTGGCACCTTTAGTGTAGGAGCAATCGCTGGACGTTCGCAATTTCGCTGTTGACCTCCTACCAGATTGAGCAGGAGAGGCTGTGTACGTTGGAAGTTTTCGTAGGCTAAACAAGTTCAGAGCCCAAGTGTTTGTGGTTCGTTTGAGAGGTTAGCAGTGGAAGATGAGGACCAGCAAGTGCTTTCAGGGCTGGCACCTTTAGTGTAGGAGCAATCCCTGGACGTTCGCAATTTCAGTGTTGAGCTCTGGCCAGATTGAGCAGGAGAGGCTGTGTACGTTGGAAGTTTTCGTAGGCTAAACAAGTTCAGAGCCCAAGTGTTTGTGGTTCGTTTGAGAGGTTACCAGTGGGAGATGAGGACCAGCAAGAGCTTTCAGGGCTGGCACCTTTAGTGTAGGAGCAATCGCTGGACGTTCGCAATTTCGCTGTTGACCTCCTACCAGATTGAGCAGGAGAGGCTGTGTACGTTGGAAGTTTTAGTAGGCTAAACAAGTTCAGAGCCCAAGTGTTTGTGGTTCATTTGAGAGGTTACCAGTGGGAGATGAGGACCAGCAAGAGCTTTCAGGGCTGGCACCTTTAGTGTAGGAGCAATCGCTGGACGTTCGCATTTTCGGTGTTGAGCTCTGGCCAGATTGAGCAGGAGAGGCTGTGTACGTTGGAAGTTTTCGTAGGCTAAACAAGTTCAGAGCCCAAGTGTTTGTGGTTCGTTTGAGAGGTTACCAGTGGGAGATGAGGACCAGCAAGAGCTTTCAGGGCTGGCACCTTTAGTGTAGGAGCAATCCCTGGACGTTCGCAATTTCGGTGTTGAATTTTGGCCAGATTGAGCAGGAGAGGCTGTGTACGTTGGAAGTTTTCGTAGGCTAAACAAGTTCAGAGCCCAAGTGTTTGTGGTTCGTTTGAGAGGTTACCAGTGGGAGATGAGGACCAGCAAGAGCTTTCAGGGCTGGCACCTTTAGTGTAGGAGCAATCCCTGCACGTTCGCAATTTCGGTGTTGAGCTCTGGCCAGATTGAGCAGGAGAGGCTGTGTACGTTGGAAGTTTTAGTAGGCTAAACAAGTTCAGAGCCCAAGTGTTTGTGGTTCGTTTGAGAGGTTTCCAGTGGGAGATGAGGACCAGCAAGAGCTTTCAGGGCTGGCACCTTTAGTGTAGGAGCAATCGCTGGACGTTCGCATTTTCGGTGTTGAGCTCTGGCCAGATTGAGCAGGAGAGGGAGTGTACGTTGGAAGTTTTCGTAGGCTAAGCAAGTTCAGAGCCCAAGTGTTTGTGGTTCATTTGAGAGGGTACCAGTGGGAGATGAGGACCAGCAAGAGCTTTCAGGGCTGGCACCTTTAGTGTAGGAGCAATCCCTGGACGTTCGTAATTTCGGTGTTGAATTTCAGGCAGATTGAGCAGGAGAGGCTGTGTACGTTGGAAGTTTTCGTAGGCTAAACAAGTTCAGAGCCCAAGTGTTTGTGGTTCGTTTGAGAGGTTACCAGTGGGAGATGAGGACCAGCAAGAGCTTTCAGGGCTGGCACCTTTAGTGTAGGATCAATCGCTGGACGTTCGCATTTTCGTTGTTGAGCTCTGGCCAGATTGAGCAGGAGAGGCTGTGTACGTTGGAAGTTTTCGTAGGCTAAACAAGTTCAGAGCCCAAGTGTTTGTGGTTCGTTTGAGAGGTTACCAGTGGGAGATGAGGACCAGCAAGAGCTTTCAGGGCTGGCACCTTTAGTGTAGGATCAATCGCCGGACGTTCGCAATTTCGCTGTTGACCTCCTACCAGATTGAGCAGGAGAGGGAGTGTACGTTGGAAGTTTTCGTAGGCTAAGCAAGTTCAGAGCCCAAGTGTTTGTGGTTCATTTGAGAGGGTACCAGTGGGAGATGAGGACCAGCAAGAGCTTTCAGGGCTGGCACCTTTAGTGTAGGAGCAATCCCTGGACGTTCGTAATTTCGGTGTTGAATTTCAGGCAGATTGAGCAGGAGAGGCTGTGTACGTTGGAAGTTTTCGTAGGCTAAACAAGTTCAGAGCCCAAGTGTTTGTGGTTCGTTTGAGAGGTTACCAGTGGGAGATGAGGACCAGCAAGAGCTTTCAGGGCTGGCACCTTTAGTGTAGGATCAATCGCTGGACGTTCGCATTTTCGTTGTTGAGCTCTGGCCAGATTGAGCAGGAGAGGCTGTGTACGTTGGAAGTTTTCGTAGGCTAAACAAGTTCAGAGCCCAAGTGTTTGTGGTTCGTTTGAGAGGTTACCAGTGGGAGATGAGGACCAGCAAGAGCTTTCAGGGCTGGCACCTTTAGTGTAGGAGCAATCGCTGGACGTTCGCATTTTCGGTGTTGAGCTCTGGCCAGATTGAGCAGGAGAGGCTGTGTACGTTGGAAGTTTTAGTAGGCTAAACAAGTTCAGAGCCCAAGTGTTTGTGGTTCATTTGAGAGGGTACCAGTGGGAGATGAGGACCAGCAAGAGCTTTCAGGGCTGGCACCTTTAGTGTAGGAGCAATCGCTGGACGTTCGCATTTTCGGTGTTGAGCTCTGGCCAGATTGAGCAGGAGAGGCTGTGTACGTTGGAAGTTTTAGTAGGCTAAACAAGTACAGAGCCCAAGTGTTTGTGGTTCGTTTGAGAGGTTACCAGTGGGAGATGAGGACCAGCAAGAGCTTTCAGGGCTGGCACCTTTAGTGTAGGAGCAATCGCTGGACGTTCGCAATTTCGGTGTTGAGCTCTGGCCAGATTGAGCAGGAGAGGCTGTGTACGTTGGAAGTTTTCGTAGGCTAAACAAGTTCAGAGCCCAAGTGTTTGTGGTTCGTTTGAGAGGTTAGCAGTGGAGGATGAGGACCAGCAAGTGCTTTCAGGGCTGGCACCTTTAGTGTAGGAGCAATCGCTGGACGTTCGCAATTTCAGTGTTGAGCTCTGGCCAGATTGAGCAGGAGAGGCTGTGTACGTTGGAAGTTTTCGTAGGCTAAACAAGTTCAGAGCCCAAGTGTTTGTGGTTCGTTTGAGAGGTTACCAGTGGGAGATGAGGACCAGCAAGAGCTTTCAGGGCTGGCACCTTTAGTGTAGGAGCAATCGCTGGACGTTCGCAATTTCGGTGTTGAGCTCTGGCCAGATTGAGCAGGAGAGGCTGTGTACGTTGGAAGTTTTCGTAGGCTAAACAAGTTCAGAGCCCAAGTGTTTGTGGTTCGTTTGAGAGGTTTCCAGTGGGAGATGAGGACCAGCAAGAGCTTTCAGGGCTGGCACCTTTAGTGTAGGATCAATCGCCGGACGTTCGCAATTTCGCTGTTGACCTCCTACCAGATTGAGAAGGAGAGGGAGTGTACGTTGGAAGTTTTCGTAGGCTAAACAAGTTCAGAGCCCAAGTGTTTGTGGTTCGTTTGAGAGGTTACCAGTGGGAGATGAGGACCAGCAAGAGCTTTCAGGGCTGGCACCTTTAGTGTAGGAGCAATCGCTGGACGTTCGCAATTTCGGTGTTGAATTTTGGCCAGATTGAGCAGGAGAGGCTGTGTACGTTGGAAGTTTTCGTAGGCTAAACAAGTTCAGAGCCCAAGTGTTTGTGGTTCGTTTGAGAGGTTACCAGTGGGAGATGAGGACCAGCAAGAGCTTTCAGGGCTGGCACCTTTAGTGTAGGAGCAATCGCTGGACGTTCGCAATTTCGGTGTTGAGCTCTGGCCAGATTGAGCAGGAGAGGCTGTGTACGTTGGAAGTTTTAGTAGGCTAAACAAGTTCAGAGCCCAAGTGTTTGTGGTTCGTTTGAGAGGTTACCAGTGGGAGATGAGGACCAGCAAGAGCTTTCAGGGCTGGCACCTTTAGTGTAGGAGCAATCGCTGGACGTTCGCATTTTCGGTGTTGAGCTCTGGCCAGATTGAGCAGGAGAGGCTGTGTACGTTGGAAGTTTTCGTAGGCTAAACAAGTTCAGAGCCCAAGTGTTTGTGGTTCGTTTGAGAGGTTACCAGTGGGAGATGAGGACCAGCAAGAGCTTTCAGGGCTGGCACCTTTAGTGTAGGAGCAATCGCTGGACGTTCGCATTTTCGGTGTTGAGCTCTGGCCAGATTGAGCAGGAGAGGCTGTGTACGTTGGAAGTTTTCGTAGGCTAAACAAGTTCAGAGCCCAAGTGTTTGTGGTTCGTTTGAGAGGTTACCAGAGGGAGATGAGGACCAGCAAGAACTTTCAGGGCTGGCACCTTTAGTGTAGGAGCAATCGCTGGACGTTCGCAATTTCGGTGTTGAGCTCTGGCCAGATTGAGCAGGAGAGGCTGTGTACGTTGGAAGTTTTAGTAGGCTAAACAAGTTCAGAGCCCAAGTGTTTGTGGTTCATTTGAGAGGGTACCAGTGGGAGATGAGGACCAGCAAGAGCTTTCAGGGCTGGCACCTTTAGTGTAGGAGCAATCCCTGGACGTTCGCAATTTCGGTGTTGAATTTCAGGCAGATTGAGCAGGAGAGGCTGTGTACGTTGGAAGTTTTCGTAGGCTAAACAAGTTCAGAGCCCAAGTGTTTGTGGTTCGTTTGAGAGGTTAGCAGTGGAAGATGAGGACCAGCAAGTGCTTTCAGGGCTGGCACCTTTAGTGTAGGAGCAATCCCTGGACGTTCGCAATTTCAGTGTTGAGCTCTGGCCAGATTGAGCAGGAGAGGCTGTGTACGTTGGAAGTTTTCGTAGGCTAAACAAGTTCAGAGCCCAAGTGTTTGTGGTTCGTTTGAGAGGTTACCAGTGGGAGATGAGGACCAGCAAGAGCTTTCAGGGCTGGCACCTTTAGTGTAGGAGCAATCGCTGGACGTTCGCAATTTCGGTGTTGAGCTCTGGCCAGATTGAGCAGGAGAGGCTGTGTACGTTGGAAGTTTACGTAGGCTAAACAAGTTCAGAGCCCAAGTGTTTGTGGTTCGTTTGAGAGGTTTCCAGTGGGAGATGAGGACCAGCAAGAGCTTTCAGGGCTGGCACCTTTAGTGTAGGAGCAATCGCTGGACGTTCGCAATTTCGCTGTTGACCTCCTACCAGATTGAGCAGGAGAGGCTGTGTACGTTGGAAGTTTTCGTAGGCTAAACAAGTTCAGAGCCCAAGTGTTTGTGGTTCGTTTGAGAGGTTAGCAGTGGAAGATGAGGACCAGCAAGTGCTTTCAGGGCTGGCACCTTTAGTGTAGGAGCAATCCCTGGACGTTCGCAATTTCAGTGTTGAGCTCTGGCCAGATTGAGCAGGAGAGGCTGTGTACGTTGGAAGTTTTCGTAGGCTAAACAAGTTCAGAGCCCAAGTGTTTGTGGTTCGTTTGAGAGGTTACCAGTGGGAGATGAGGACCAGCAAGAGCTTTCAGGGCTGGCACCTTTAGTGTAGGAGCAATCGCTGGACGTTCGCAATTTCGCTGTTGACCTCCTACCAGATTGAGCAGGAGAGGCTGTGTACGTTGGAAGTTTTAGTAGGCTAAACAAGTTCAGAGCCCAAGTGTTTGTGGTTCATTTGAGAGGTTACCAGTGGGAGATGAGGACCAGCAAGAGCTTTCAGGGCTGGCACCTTTAGTGTAGGAGCAATCGCTGGACGTTCGCATTTTCGGTGTTGAGCTCTGGCCAGATTGAGCAGGAGAGGCTGTGTACGTTGGAAGTTTTCGTAGGCTAAACAAGTTCAGAGCCCAAGTGTTTGTGGTTCGTTTGAGAGGTTACCAGTGGGAGATGAGGACCAGCAAGAGCTTTCAGGGCTGGCACCTTTAGTGTAGGAGCAATCCCTGGACGTTCGCAATTTCGGTGTTGAATTTTGGCCAGATTGAGCAGGAGAGGCTGTGTACGTTGGAAGTTTTCGTAGGCTAAACAAGTTCAGAGCCCAAGTGTTTGTGGTTCGTTTGAGAGGTTACCAGTGGGAGATGAGGACCAGCAAGAGCTTTCAGGGCTGGCACCTTTAGTGTAGGAGCAATCCCTGCACGTTCGCAATTTCGGTGTTGAGCTCTGGCCAGATTGAGCAGGAGAGGCTGTGTACGTTGGAAGTTTTAGTAGGCTAAACAAGTTCAGAGCCCAAGTGTTTGTGGTTCGTTTGAGAGGTTTCCAGTGGGAGATGAGGACCAGCAAGAGCTTTCAGGGCTGGCACCTTTAGTGTAGGAGCAATCGCTGGACGTTCGCATTTTCGGTGTTGAGCTCTGGCCAGATTGAGCAGGAGAGGCTGTGTACGTTGGAAGTTTTCGTAGGCTAAACAAGTTCAGAGCCCAAGTGTTTGTGGTTCGTTTGAGAGGTTACCAGTGGGAGATGAGGACCAGCAAGAGCTTTCAGGGCTGGCACCTTTAGTGTAGGATCAATCGCCGGACGTTCGCAATTTCGCTGTTGACCTCCTACCAGATTGAGCAGGAGAGGGAGTGTACGTTGGAAGTTTTCGTAAGCTAAGCAAGTTCAGAGCCCAAGTGTTTGTGGTTCGTTTGAGAGGTTACCAGTGGGAGATGAGGACCAGCAAGAACTTTCAGGGCTGGCACCTTTAGTGTAGGAGCAATCGCTGGACGTTCGCATTTTCGGTGTTGAGCTCTGGCCAGATTGAGCAGGAGAGGCTGTGTACGTTGGAAGTTTTAGTAGGCTAAACAAGTTCAGAGCCCAAGTGTTTGTGGTTCGTTTGAGAGGTTACCAGTGGGAGATGAGGACCAGCAAGAGCTTTCAGGGCTGGCACCTTTAGTGTAGGAGCAATCACTGGACGTTCGCAATTTCGGTGTTGAGCTCTGGCCAGATTGAGCAGGAGAGGCTGTGTACGTTGGAAGTTTTCGTAGGCTAAACAAGTTCAGAGCCCAAGTGTTTGTGGTTCGTTTGAGAGGTTACCAGTGGGAGATGAGGACCAGCAAGAGCTTTCAGGGCTGGCACCTTTAGTGTAGGAGCAATCGCTGGACGTTCGCATTTTCGGTGTTGAGCTCTGGCCAGATTGAGCAGGAGAGGCTGTGTACGTTGGAAGTTTTCGTAGGCTAAACAAGTTCAGAGCCCAAGTGTTTGTGGTTCGTTTGAGAGGTTACCAGAGGGAGATGAGGACCAGCAAGAACTTTCAGGGCTGGCACCTTTAGTGTAGGAGCAATCCCTGGACGTTCGCAATTTCGGTGTTGAGCTCTGGCCAGATTGAGCAGGAGAGGCTGTGTACGTTGGAAGTTTTCATAGGCTAAACAAGTTCAGAGCCCAAGTGTTTGTGGTTCATTTGAGAGGGTACCAGTGGGAGATGAGGACCAGCAAGAGCTTTCAGGGCTGGCACCTTTAGTGTAGGAGCAATCGCTGGACGTTCGCAATTTCAGTGTTGAGCTCTGGCCAGATTGAGCAGGAGAGGCTGTGTACGTTGGAAGTTTTCGTAGGCTAAACAAGTTCAGAGCCCAAGTGTTTGTGGTTCGTTTGAGAGGTTACCAGTGGGAGATGAGGACCAGCAAGAGCTTTCAGGGCTGGCACCTTTAGTGTAGGAGCAATCGCTGGACGTTCGCAATTTCGGTGTTGAGCTCTGGCCAGATTGCGCAGGAGAGGCTGTGTACGTTGGAAGTTTTCGTAGGCTAAACAAGTTCAGAGCCCAAGTGTTTGTGGTTCGTTTGAGAGGTTTCCAGTGGGAGATGAGGACCAGCAAGAGCTTTCAGGGCTGGCACCTTTAGTGTAGGAGCAATCGCTGGACGTTCGCAATTTCGCTGTTGACCTCCTACCAGATTGAGCAGGAGAGGCTGTGTACGTTGCAAGTTTTAGTAGGCTAAACAAGTTCAGAGCCCAAGTGTTTGTGGTTCGTTTGAGAGGTTACCAGTGGGAGATGAGGACCAGCAAGAGCTTTCAGGGCTGGCACCTTTAGTGTAGGATCAATCGCCGGACGTTCGCAATTTCGCTGTTGACCTCCTACCAGATTGAGAAGGAGAGGGAGTGTACGTTGGAAGTTTTAGTAGGCTAAGCAAGTTCAGAGCCCAAGTGTTTGTGGTTCGTTTGAGAGGTTACCAGTGGGAGATGAGGACCAGCAAGAGCTTTCAGGGCTGGCACCTTTAGTGTAGGAGCAATCGCTGGACGTTCGCAATTTCGGTGTTGAGCTCTGGCCAGATTGAGCAGGAGAGGCTGTGTACGTTGGAAGTTTTCGTAGGCTAAACAAGTTCAGAGCCCAAGTGTTTGTGGTTCGTTTGAGAGGTTACCAGTGGGAGATGAGGACCAGCAAGAGCTTTCAGGGCTGGCACCTTTAGTGTAGGAGCAATCGCTGGACGTTCGCATTTTCGGTGTTGAGCTCTGGCCAGATTGAGCAGGAGAGGCTGTGTACGTGGAAGTTTTCGTAGGCTAAACAAGTTCAGAGCCCAAGTGTTTGTGGTTCGTTTGAGAGGTTACCAGAGGGAGATGAGGACCAGCAAGAACTTTCAGGGCTGGCACCTTTAGTGTAGGAGCAATCGCTGGACGTTCGCAATTTCGGTGTTGAGCTCTGGCCAGATTGAGCAGGAGAGGCTGTGTACGTTGGAAGTTTTCGTAGGCTAAACAAGTTCAGAGCCCAAGTGTTTGTGGTTCATTTGAGAGGGTACCAGTGGGAGATGAGGACCAGCAAGAGCTTTCAGGGCTGGCACCTTTAGTGTAGGAGCAATCCCTGGACGTTCGTAATTTCGGTGTTGAATTTCAGGCAGATTGAGCAGGAGAGGCTGTGTACGTTGGAAGTTTTCGTAGGCTAAACAAGTTCAGAGCCAAGTGTTTGTGGTTCGTTTGAGAGGTTACCAGTGGGAGATGAGGACCAGCAAGAGCTTTCAGGGCTGGCACCTTTAGTGTAGGATCAATCGCTGGACGTTCGCATTTTCGTTGTTGAGCTCTGGCCAGATTGAGCAGGAGAGGCTGTGTACGTTGGAAGTTTTCGTAGGCTAAACAAGTTCAGAGCCCAAGTGTTTGTGGTTCGTTTGAGAGGTTACCAGTGGGAGATGAGGACCAGCAAGAGCTTTCAGGGCTGGCACCTTTAGTGTAGGAGCAATCGCTGGACGTTCGCATTTTCGGTGTTGAGCTCTGGCCAGATTGAGCAGGAGAGGCTGTGTACGTTGGAAGTTTTCGTAGGCTAAACAAGTTCAGAGCCCAAGTGTTTGTGGTTCGTTTGAGAGGTTACCAGTGGGAGATGAGGACCAGCAAGAGCTTTCAGGGCTGGCACCTTTAGTGTAGGAGCAATCCCTGGACGTTCGCAATTTCGGTGTTGAATTTGGCCAGATTGAGCAGGAGAGGCTGTGTACGTTGGAAGTTTTAGTAGGCTAAACAAGTTCAGAGCCCAAGTGTTTGTGGTTCGTTTGAGAGGTTACCAGTGGGAGATGAGGACCAGCAAGAGCTTTCAGGGCTGGCACCTTTAGTGTAGGAGCAATCGCTGGACGTTCGCAATTTCGGTGTTGAGCTCTGGCCAGATTGAGCAGGAGAGGCTGTGTACGTTGGAAGTTTTCGTAGGCTAAACAAGTTCAGAGCCCAAGTGTTTGTGGTTTGTTTGAGAGGTTTCCAGTGGGAGATGAGGACCAGCAAGAGCTTTCAGGGCTGGCACCTTTAGTGTAGGAGCAATCGCTGGACGTTCGCATTTTCGGTGTTGAGCTCTGGCCAGATTGAGCAGGAGAGGCTGTGTACGTTGGAAGTTTTAGTAGGCTAAACAAGTTCAGAGCCCAAGTGTTTGTGGTTCGTTTGAGAGGTTACCAGTGGGAGATGAGGACCAGCAAGAGCTTTCAGGGCTGGCACCTTTAGTGTAGGAGCAATCGCTGGACGTTCGCAATTTCGGTGTTGAGCTCTGGCCAGATTGAGCAGGAGAGGCTGTGTACGTTGGAAGTTTTCGTAGGCTAAACAAGTTCAGAGCCCAAGTGTTTGTGGTTCGTTTGAGAGGTTACCAGTGGGAGATGAGGACCAGCAAGAGCTTTCAGGGCTGGCACCTTTAGTGTAGGAGCAATCGCTGGACGTTCGCAATTTCGGTGTTGAGCTCTGGCCAGATTGAGCAGGAGAGGCTGTGTACGTTGGAAGTTTTAGTAGGCTAAACAAGTTCAGAGCCCAAGTGTTTGTGGTTCGTTTGAGAGGTTACCAGTGGGAGATGAGGACCAGCAAGAGCTTTCAGGGCTGGCACCTTTAGTGTAGGAGCAATCCCTGGACGTTCGCAATTTCGCTGTTGACCTCCTACAAGATTGAGCAGGAGAGGCTGTGTACGTTGGAAGTTTTCGTAGGCTAAACAAGTTCAGAGCCCAAGTGTTTGTGGTTCGTTTGAGAGGTTACCAGTGGGAGATGAGGACCAGCAAGAGCTTTCAGGGCTGGCACCTTTAGTGTAGGATCAATCGCCCGACGTTCGCAATTTCGCTGTTGACCTCCTACCAGATTGAGCAGGAGAGGGAGTGTACGTTGGAAGTTTTAGTAGGCTAAGCAAGTTCAGAGCCCAAGTGTTTGTGGTTCGTTTGAGAGGTTACCAGTGGGAGATGAGGACCAGCAAGAACTTTCAGGGCTGGCACCTTTAGTGTAGGAGCAATCCCTGCACGTTCGCATTTTCGGTGTTGAGCTCTGGCCAGATTGAGCAGGAGAGGCTGTGTACGTTGGAAGTTTTCGTAGGCTAAACAAGTTCAGAGCCCAAGTGTTTGTGGTTCGTTTGAGAGGTTACCAGTGGGAGATGAGGACCAGCAAGAGCTTTCAGGGCTGGCACCTTTAGTGTAGGAGCAATCCCTGGACGTTCGCAATTTCGGTGTTGAGCTCTGGCCAGATTGAGCAGGAGAGGCTGTGTACGTTGGAAGTTTTCGTAGGCTAAACAAGTTCAGAGCCCAAGTGTTTGTGGTTCGTTTGAGAGGTTACCAGTGGGAGATGAGGACCAGCAAGAGCTTTCAGGGCTGGCACCTTTAGTGTAGGAGCAATCCCTGCACGTTCGCAATTTCGGTGTTGAGCTCTGGCCAGATTGAGCAGGAGAGGCTGTGTACGTTGGAAGTTTTCATAGGCTAAACAAGTTCAGAGCCCAAGTGTTTGTGGTTCGTTTGAGAGGTTTCCAGTGGGAGATGAGGACCAGCAAGAGCTTTCAGGGCTGGCACCTTTAGTGTAGGAGCAATCGCTGGACGTTCGCATTTTCGGTGTTGAGCTCTGGCCAGATTGAGCAGGAGAGGCTGTGTACGTTGGAAGTTTTCGTAGGCTAAACAAGTTCAGAGCCCAAGTGTTTGTGGTTCGTTTGAGAGGTTACCAGTGGGAGATGAGGACCAGCAAGAGCTTTCAGGGCTGGCACCTTTAGTGTAGGATCAATCGCCGGACGTTCGCAATTTCGCTGTTGACCTCCTACCAGATTGAGCAGGAGAGGGAGTGTACGTTGGAAGTTTTAGTAGGCTAAGCAAGTTCAGAGCCCAAGTATTTGTGGTTCGTTTGAGAGGTTACCAGTGGGAGATGAGGACCAGCAAGAACTTTCAGGGCTGGCACCTTTAGTGTAGGAGCAATCGCTGGACGTTCGCATTTTCGGTGTTGAGCTCTGGCCAGATTGAGCAGGAGAGGCTGTGTACGTTGGAAGTTTTAGTAGGCTAAACAAGTACAGAGCCCAAGTGTTTGTGGTTCGTTTGAGAGGTTACCAGTGGGAGATGAGGACCAGCAAGAGCTTTCAGGGCTGGCACGTTTAGTGTAGGAGCAATCGCTGGACGTTCGCAATTTCGGTGTTGAGCTCTGGCCAGATTGAGCAGGAGAGGCTGTGTACGTTGGAAGTTTTAGTAGGCTAAACAAGTTCAGAGCCCAAGTGTTTGTGGTTCGTTTGAGAGGTTACCAGTGGGAGATGAGGACCAGCAAGAGCTTTCAGGGCTGGCACCTTTAGTGTAGGAGCAATCGCTGGACGTTCGCATTTTCGGTGTTGAGCTCTGGCCAGATTGAGCAGGAGAGGCTGTGTACGTTGGAAGTTTTCGTAGGCTAAACAAGTTCAGAGCCCAAGTGTTTGTGGTTCGTTTGAGAGGTTACCAGAGGGAGATGAGGACCAGCAAGAACTTTCAGGGCTGGCACCTTTAGTGTAGGAGCAATCCCTGGACGTTCGCAATTTCGGTGTTGAGCTCTGGCCAGATTGAGCAGGAGAGGCTGTGTACGTTGGAAGTTTTAGTAGGCTAAACAAGTTCAGAGCCCAAGTGTTTGTGGTTCATTTGAGAGGGTACCAGTGGGAGATGAGGACCAGCAAGAGCTTTCAGGGCTGGCACCTTTAGTGTAGGAGCAATCCCTGGACGTTCGCAATTTCGGTGTTGAGCTCTGGCCAGATTGAGCAGGAGAGGCTGTGTACGTTGGAAGTTTTCGTAGGCTAAACAAGTTCAGAGCCCAAGTGTTTGTGGTTCGTTTGAGAGGTTACCAGTGGAGGATGAGGACCAGCAAGTGCTTTCAGGGCTGGCACCTTTAGTGTAGGAGCAATCGCTGGACGTTCGCAATTTCAGTGTTGAGCTCTGGCCAGATTGAGCAGGAGAGGCTGTGTACGTTGGAAGTTTTCGTAGGCTAAACAAGTTCAGAGCCCAAGTGTTTGTGGTTCGTTTGAGAGGTTACCAGTGGGAGATGAGGACCAGCAAGAGCTTTCAGGGATGGCACCTTTAGTGTAGGAGCAATCGCTGGACGTTCGCAATTTCGGTGTTGAGCTCTGGCCAGATTGAGCAGGAGAGGCTGTGTACGTTGGAAGTTTTCGTAGGCTAAACAAGTTCAGAGCCCAAGTGTTTGTGGTTCGTTTGAGAGGTTACCAGTGGGAGATGAGGACCAGCAAGAGCTTTCAGGGCTGGCACCTTTAGTGTAGGAGCAATCGCTGGACGTTCGCAATTTCGCTGTTGACCTCCTACCAGATTGAGCAGGAGAGGCTGTGTACGTTGGAAGTTTTAGTAGGCTAAACAAGTTCAGAGCCCAAGTGTTTGTGGTTCGTTTGAGAGGTTACCAGTGGGAGATGAGGACCAGCAAGAGCTTTCAGGGCTGGCACCTTTAGTGTAGGATCAATCGCCGGACGTTCGCAATTTCGCTGTTGACCTCCTACCAGATTGAGAAGGAGAGGGAGTGTACGTTGGAAGTTTTAGTAGGCTAAGCAAGTTCAGAGCCCAAGTGTTTGTGGTTCGTTTGAGAGGTTACCAGTGGGAGATGAGGACCAGCAAGAGCTTTCAGGGCTGGCACCTTTAGTGTAGGAGCAATCGCTGGACGTTCGCAATTTCGGTGTTGAGCTCTGGCCAGATTGAGCAGGAGAGGCTGTGTACGTTGGAAGTTTTCGTAGGCTAAACAAGTTCAGAGCCCAAGTGTTTGTGGTTCATTTGAGAGGGTACCAGTGGGAGATGAGGACCAGCAAGAGCTTTCAGGGCTGGCACCTTTAGTGTAGGAGCAATCCCTGGACGTTCGTAATTTCGGTGTTGAATTTCAGGCAGATTGAGCAGGAGAGGCTGTGTACGTTGGAAGTTTTAGTAGGCTAAACAAGTTCAGAGCCCAAGTGTTTGTGGTTCGTTTGAGAGGTTACCAGTGGGAGATGAGGACCAGCAAGAGCTTTCAGGGCTGGCACCTTTAGTGTAGGAGCAATCGCTGGACGTTCGCAATTTCGGTGTTGAGCTCTGGCCAGATTGAGCAGGAGAGGCTGTGTACGTTGGAAGTTTTCGTAGGCTAAACAAGTTCAGAGCCCAAGTGTTTGTGGTTCGTTTGAGAGGTTACCAGTGGGAGATGAGGACCAGCAAGAGCTTTCAGGGCTGGCACCTTTAGTGTAGGAGCAATCGCTGGACGTTCGCATTTTCGGTGTTGAGCTCTGGCCAGATTGAGCAGGAGAGGCTGTGTACGTTGGAAGTTTTCGTAGGCTAAACAAGTTCAGAGCCCAAGTGTTTGTGGTTCGTTTGAGAGGTTACCAGTGGGAGATGAGGACCAGCAAGAGCTTTCAGGGCTGGCACCTTTAGTGTAGGAGCAATCGCTGGACGTTCGCAATTTCGGTGTTGAGCTCTGGCCAGATTGAGCAGGAGAGACTGTGTACGTTGGAAGTTTTCGTAGGCTAAACAAGTTCAGAGCCCAAGTGTTTGTGGTTCGTTTGAGAGGTTACCAGTGGGAGATGAGGATCAGCAAGAGCTTTCAGGGCTGGCACCTTTAGTGTAGGAGCAATCGCTGGACGTTCGCAATTTCGGTGTTGAGCTCTGGCCAGATTGAGCAGGAGAGGCTGTGTACGTTGGAAGTTTTAGTAGGCTAAACAAGTTCAGAGCCCAAGTGTTTGTGGTTCGTTTGAGAGGTTTCCAGTGGGAGATGAGGACCAGCAAGAGCTTTCAGGGCTGGCACCTTTAGTGTAGGAGCAATCGCTGGACGTTCGCATTTTCGGTGTTGAGCTCTGGCCAGATTGAGCAGGAGAGGCTGTGTACGTTGGAAGTTTTCGTAGGCTAAACAAGTTCAGAGCCCAAGTGTTTGTGGTTCGTTTGAGAGGTTACCAGTGGGAGATGAGGACCAGCAAGAGCTTTCAGGGCTGGCACCTTTAGTGTAGGATCAATCGCCCGACGTTCGCAATTTCGCTGTTGACCTCCTACCAGATTGAGCAGGAGAGGGAGTGTACGTTGGAAGTTTTAGTAGGCTAAGCAAGTTCAGAGCCCAAGTGTTTGTGGTTCGTTTGAGAGGTTACCAGTGGGAGATGAGGACCAGCAAGAACTTTCAGGGCTGGCACCTTTAGTGTAGGAGCAATCGCTGGACGTTCGCATTTTCGGTGTTGAGCTCTGGCCAGATTGAGCAGGAGAGGCTGTGTACGTTGAAGTTTTAGTAGGCTAAACAAGTACAGAGCCCAAGTGTTTGTGGCTCGTTTGAGAGGTTACCAGTGGGAGATGAGGACCAGCAAGAGCTTTCAGGGCTGGCACCTTTATTGTAGGAGCAATCGCTGGACGTTCGCAATTTCGGTGTTGAATTTTGGCCAGATTGAGCAGGAGAGGCTGTGTACGTTGGAAGTTTTCGTAGGCTAAACAAGTTCAGAGCCCAAGTGTTTGTGGTTCGTTTGAGAGGTTACCAGTGGGAGATGAGGACCAGCAAGAGCTTTCAGGGCTGGCACCTTTAGTGTAGGAGCAATCCCTGCACGTTCGCATTTTCGGTGTTGAGCTCTGGCCAGATTGAGCAGGAGAGGCTGTGTACGTTGGAAGTTTTCGTAGGCTAAACAAGTTCAGAGCCCAAGTGTTTGTGGTTCGTTTGAGAGGTTAGCAGTGGAAGATGAGGACCAGCAAGTGCTTTCAGGGCTGGCACCTTTAGTGTAGGAGCAATCGCTGGACGTTCGCAATTTCGGTGTTGAGCTCTGGCCAGATTGAGCAGGAGAGGCTGTGTACGTTGGAAGTTTTAGTAAGCTAAACACGTTCAGAGCCAAGTGTTTGTGGTTCGTTGAGAGGTTAGCAGTGGAAGATGAGGACCAGCAAGTGCTTTCAGGGCTGGCACCTTTAGTGTAGGAGCAATCGCTGGACGTTCGCAATTTCGGTGTTGAGCTCTGGCCAGATTGAGCAGGAGAGGCTGTGTACGTTGGAAGTTTTCGTAGGCTAAACAAGTTCAGAGCCCAAGTGTTTGTGGTTCGTTTGAGAGGTTACCAGTGGGAGATGAGGACCAGCAAGAGCTTTCAGGGCTGGCACCTTTAGTGTAGGAGCAATCGCTGGACGTTCGCATTTTCGGTGTTGAGCTCTGGCCAGATTGAGCAGGAGAGGCTGTGTACGTTGGAAGTTTTCGTAGGCTAAACAAGTTCAGAGCCCAAGTGTTTGTGGGTTCGTTTGAGAGGTTACCAGTGGGAGATGAGGACCAGCAAGAGCTTTCAGGGCTGGCACCTTTAGTGTAGGAGCAATCGCTGGACGTTCGCATTTTCGGTGTTGAGCTCTGGCCAGATTGAGCAGGAGAGGCTGTGTACGTTGGAAGTTTTCGTAGGCTAAACAAGTTCAGAGCCCAAGTGTTTGTGGTTCGTTTGAGAGGTTACCAGTGGGAGATGAGGACCAGCAAGAGCTTTCAGGGCTGGCACCTTTAGTGTAGGAGCAATCGCTGGACGTTCGCAATTTCGGTGTTGAGCTCTGGCCAGATTGAGCAGGAGAGGCTGTGTACGTTGGAAGTTTTCGTAGGCTAAACAAGTTCAGAGCCCAAGTGTTTGTGGTTCGTTTGAGAGGTTACCAGTGGGAGATGAGGACCAGCAAGAGCTTTCAGGGCTGGCACCTTTAGTGTAGGAGCAATCGCTGGACGTTCGCATTTTCGGTGTTGAGCTCTGGCCAGATTGAGCAAGAGAGGCTGTGCACGTTGGAAGTTTTAGTAGGCTAAACAAGTTCAGAGCCCAAGTGTTTGTGGTTCCTTTGAGAGGCTACCAGTGGGAGATGAGGACCAGCAAGAGCTTTCAGGGCTGGCACCTTTAGTGTAGGAGCAATCGCTGGACGTTCGCATTTTCGGTGTTGAGCTCTGGCCAGATTGCGCAGGAGAGGCTGTGTACGTTGGAAGTTTTAGTAGGCTAAACAAGTACAGAGCCCAAGTGTTTGTGGTTCGTTTGAGAGGTTACCAGTGGGAGATGAGGACCAGCAAGAGCTTTCAGGGCTGGCACCTTTAGTGTAGGAGCAATCGCTGGACGTTCGCAATTTCGGTGTTGAGCTCTGGCCAGATTGAGCTGGAGAGGCTGTGTACGTTGGAAGTTTTAGTAGGCTAAACAAGTTCAGAGCCCAAGTGTCTGTGGTTCGTTTGAGAGGTTACCAGTGGAGATGAGGACCAGCAAGAGCTTTCAGGGCTGGCACCTTTAGTGTAGAGCAATCGCTGGACGTTCGCAATTTCAGTGTTGAGCTCTGGCCAGATTGAGCAGGAGAGGCTGTGTACGTTGGAAGTTTACGTAGGCTAAACAAGTTCAGAGCCCAAGTGTTTGTGGTTCGTTGAGAGGTTACCAGTGGGAGATGAGGACCAGCAAGAGCTTTCAGGGCTGGCACCTTTAGTGTAGGAGCAATCGCTGGACGTTCGCATTTTCGGTGTTGAGCTCTGGCCAGATTGAGCAGGAGAGGCTGTGTACGTTGGAAGTTTTCGTAGGCTAAACAAGTTCAGAGCCCAAGTGTTTGTGGTTCGTTTGAGAGGCTACCAGTGGGAGAAGATGAGGACCAGCAAGAGCTTTCAGGGCTGGCACCTTTAGTGTAGGAGCAATCGCTGGACGTTCGCAATTTCGGTGTTGAATTTTGGCCAGATTGAGCAGGAGAGGCTGTGTACGTTGGAAGTTTTTGTAGGCTAAACAAGTACAGAGCCCAAGTGTTTGTGGTTCGTTTGAGAGGTTACCAGAGGGAGATGAGGACCAGCAAGAGCTTTCAGGGCTGGCACCTTTAGTGTAGGAGCAATCCCTGGACGTTCGCAATTTCGGTGTTGAGCTCTGGCCAGATTGAGCAGGAGAGGCTGTGTACGTTGGAAGTTTTAGTAGGCTAAACAAGTTCAGAGCCCAAGTGTTTGTGGTTCGTTTGAGAGGTTACCAGTGGGAGATGAGGACCAGCAAGAGCTTTCAGGGCTGGCACCTTTAGTGTAGGAGCAATCGCTGGACGTTCGCAATTTCGGTGTTGAATTTTGGCCAGATTGAGCAGGAGAGGCTGTGTACGTTGGAAGTTTTCGTAGACTAAACAAGTTCAGAGCCCAAGTGTTTGTGGTTCGTTTGAGAGGTTACCAGAGGGAGATGAGGACCAGCAAGTGCTTTCAGGGCTGGCACCTTTAGTGTAGGAGCAATCACTGGACGTTCGCAATTTCGGTGTTCAGCTCTGGCCAGATTGAGCAGGAGAGGCTGTGTACGTTGGAAGTTTTAGTAGGCTAAACAAGTTCAGAGCCCAAGTGTTTGTGGTTCGTTTGAGAGGTTACCAGTGGGAGATGAGGACCAGCAAGAGCTTTCAGGGCTGGTACCTTTAGTGTAGGAGCAATCGCTGGACGTTCGCAATTTCGGTGTTGAGCTCTGGCCAGATTGAGCAGGAGAGGCTGTGTACGTTGGAAGTTTTCGTAGGCTAAACAAGTTCAGAGCCCAAGTGTTTGTGGTTCGTTTGAGAGGTTACCAGTGGGAGATGAGGACCAGCAAGAGCTTTCAGGGCTGGCACCTTTAGTGTAGGAGCAATCGCTGGACTTTCGCAATTTCGGTGTTGATTTTGGCCAGATTGAGCAGGAGAGGCTGTGTACGTTGGAAGTTTTCGTAGGCTAAACAAGTTCAGAGCCCAAGTGTTTGTGGTTCGTTTGAGAGGTTAGCAGTGGAAGATGAGGACCAGCAAGTGCTTTCAGGGCTGGCACCTTTAGTGTAGGAGCAATCGCTGGACGTTCGCAATTTCGGTGTTGAGCTCTGGCCAGATTGAGCAGGAGAGGCTGTGTACGTTGGAAGTTTTCGTAGGCTAAACAAGTACAGAGCCCAAGTGTTTGTGGTTCGTTTGAGAGGTTACCAGTGGGAGATGAGGACCAGCAAGAGCTTTCAGGGCTGGCACCTTTAGTGTAGGAGCAATCCCTGGACGTTCGCAATTTCGCTGTTGACCTCCTACCAGATTGAGCAGGAGAGGCTGTGTACGTTGGAAGTTTTAGTAGGCTAAACAAGTTCAGAGCCCAAGTGTTTGTGGTTCGTTTGAGAGGTTACCAGTGGGAGATGAGGACCAGCAAGAGCTTTCAGGGCTGGCACCTTTAGTGTAGGAGCAATCCCTGGACGTTCGCAATTTCGGTGTTGAATTTTGGCCAGATTGAGCAGGAGAGGCTGTGTACGTTGGAAGTTTTAGTAGGCTAAACAAGTTCAGAGCCCAAGTGTTGTGGTTCGTTTGAGAGGTTACCAGTGGGAGATGAGGACCAGCAAGAGCTTTCAGGGCTGGCACCTTTAGTGTAGGAGCAATCGCTGGACGTTCGCAATTTCGGTGTTGAGCTCTGGCCAGATTGAGCAGGAGAGGCTGTGTACGTTGGAAGTTTTCGTAGGCTAAACAAGTTCAGAGCCCAAGTGTTTGTGGTTCGTTTGAGAGGTTACCAGTGGGAGATGAGGACCAGCAAGAGCTTTCAGGGCTGGCACCTTTAGTGTAGGAGCAATCGCTGGACTTTCGCAATTTCGGTGTTGAGCTCTGGCCAGATTGAGCAGGAGAGGCTGTGTACGTTGGAAGTTTTCGTAGCCTAAACAAGTTCAGAGCCCAAGTGTTTGTGGTTCGTTTGAGAGGTTACCAGTGGGAGATGAGGACCAGCAAGAGCTTTCAGGGCTGGCACCTTTAGTGTAGGAGCAATCGCTGGACGTTCGCAATTTCGGTGTTGAGCTCTGGCCAGATTGAGCAGGAGAGGCTGTGTACGTTGGAAGTTTTCGTAGGCTAAACAAGTTCAGAGCCCAAGTGTTTGTGGTTCGTTTGAGAGGTTTCCAGTGGGAGATGAGGACCAGCAAGAGCTTTCAGGGCTGGCACCTTTAGTGTAGGAGCAATCGCTGGACGTTCGCAATTTCGGTGTTGAGCTCTGGCCAGATTGAGCAGGAGAGGCTGTGTACGTTGGAAGTTTTCGTAGGCTAAACAAGTTCAGAGCCCAAGTGTTTGTGGTTCGTTTGAGAGGTTAGCAGTGGAAGATGAGGACCAGCAAGTGCTTTCAGGGCTGGCACCTTTAGTGTAGGAGCAATCGCTGGACGTTCGCAATTTCGGTGTTGAGCTCTGGCCAGATTGAGCAGGAGAGGCTGTGTACGTTGGAAGTTTTCGTAGGCTAAACAAGTTCAGAGCCCAAGTGTTTGTGGTTCGTTTGAGAGGTTACCAGTGGAGATGAGGACCAGCAAGAGCTTTCAGGGCTGGCACCTTTAGTGTAGGAGCAATCGCTGGACGTTCGCATTTTCGGTGTTGAGCTCTGGCCAGATTGAGCAGGAGAGGCTGTGTACGTTGGAAGTTTTCGTAGGCTAAACAAGTTCAGAGCCCAAGTGTTTGTGGTTCGTTTGAGAGGTTACCAGTGGGAGATGAGGACCAGCAAGAGCTTTCAGGGCTGGTACCTTTAGTGTAGGAGCAATCGCTGGACGTTCGCATTTTCGGTGTTGAGCTCTGGCCAGATTGAGCAGGAGAGGCTGTGTACGTTGGAAGTTTTCGTAGGCTAAACAAGTTCAGAGCCCAAGTGTTTGTGGTTCGTTTGAGAGGTTACCAGTGGGAGATGAGGACCAGCAAGAGCTTTCAGGGCTGGCACCTTTAGTGTAGGAGCAATCGCCGGACGTTCGCAATTTCGCTGTTGACCTCCTACCAGATTGAGCAGGAGAGGGAGTGTACGTTGGAAGTTTTAGTAGACTAAGCAAGTTCAGAGCCCAAGTGTTTGTGGTTCGTTTGAGAAGTTACCAGTGGGAGATGAGGACCAGCAAGAGCTTTCAGGGCTGGCACCTTTAGTGTAGGAGCAATCGCTGGACGTTCGCATTTTCGGTGTTGAGCTCTGGCCAGATTGAGCAGGAGAGGCTGTGTACGTTGGAAGTTTTCGTAGGCTAAACAAGTTCAGAGCCCAAGTGTTTGTGGTTCGTTTGAGAGGTTTCCAGTGGGAGATGAGGACCAGCAAGAGCTTTCAGGGCTGGCACCTTTAGTGTAGGAGCAATCGCTGGACGTTCGCAATTTCGGTGTTGAGCTCTGGCCAGATTGAGCAGGAGAGGCTGTGTACGTTGGAAGTTTTCGTAGGCTAAACAAGTTCAGAGCCCAAGTGTTTGTGGTTCGTTTGAGAGGTTACCAGTGGGAGATGAGGACCAGCAAGAGCTTTCAGGGCTGGCACCTTTAGTGTAGGAGCAATCGCTGGACGTTCGCATTTTCGGTGTTGAGCTCTGGCCAGATTGAGCAGGAGAGGCTGTGTACGTTGGAAGTTTTCGTAGGCTAAACAAGTTCAGAGCCCAAGTGTTTGTGGTTCGTTTGGGAGGTTACCAGTGGGAGATGAGGACCAGCAAGTGCTTTCAGGGCTGGCACCTTTAGTGTAGGAGCAATCACTGGACGTTCGCAATTTCGGTGTTGAGCTCTGGCCAGATTGAGCAGGAGAGGCTGTGTACGTTGGAAGTTTTCGTAGGCTAAACAAGTTCAGAGCCCAAGTGTTTGTGGTTCGTTTGAGAGGTTACCAGTGGGAGATGAGGACCAGCAAGAGCTTTCAGGGCTGGCACCTTTAGTGTAGGAGCAATCGCTGGACGTTCGCAATTTCGGTGTTGAATTTTGGCCAGATTGAGCAGGAGAGGCTGTGTACGTTGGAAGTTTTCGTAGACTAAACAAGTTCAGAGCCCAAGTGTTTGTGGTTCGTTTGAGAGGTTACCAGAGGGAGATGAGGACCAGCAAGTGCTTTCAGGGCTGGCACCTTTAGTGTAGGAGCAATCACTGGACGTTCGCAATTTCGGTGTTCAGCTCTGGCCAGATTGAGCAGGAGAGGCTGTGTACGTTGGAAGTTTTAGTAGGCTAAACAAGTTCAGAGCCCAAGTGTTTGTGGTTCGTTTGAGAGGTTACCAGTGGGAGATGAGGACCAGCAAGAGCTTTCAGGGCTGGTACCTTTAGTGTAGGAGCAATCGCTGGACGTTCGCAATTTCGGTGTTGAGCTCTGGCCAGATTGAGCAGGAGAGGCTGTGTACGTTGGAAGTTTTCGTAGGCTAAACAAGTTCAGAGCCCAAGTGTTTGTGGTTCGTTTGAGAGGTTACCAGTGGGAGATGAGGACCAGCAAGAGCTTTCAGGGCTGGCACCTTTAGTGTAGGAGCAATCGCTGGACTTTCGCAATTTCGGTGTTGAATTTTGGCCAGATTGAGCAGGAGAGGCTGTGTACGTTGGAAGTTTACGTAGGCTAAACAAGTTCAGAGCCCAAGTGTTTGTGGTTCGTTTGAGAGGTTAGCAGTGGAAGATGAGGACCAGCAAGTGCTTTCAGGGCTGGCACCTTTAGTGTAGGAGCAATCGCTGGACGTTCGCAATTTCGGTGTTGAGCTCTGGCCAGATTGAGCAGGAGAGGCTGTGTACGTTGGAAGTTTTCGTAGGCTAAACAAGTACAGAGCCCAAGTGTTTGTGGTTCGTTTGAGAGGTTACCAGTGGGAGATGAGGACCAGCAAGAGCTTTCAGGGCTGGCACCTTTAGTGTAGGAGCAATCCCTGGACGTTCGCAATTTCGCTGTTGACCTCCTACCAGATTGAGCAGGAGAGGCTGTGTACGTTGGAAGTTTTAGTAGGCTAAACAAGTTCAGAGCCCAAGTGTTTGTGGTTCGTTTGAGAGGTTACCAGTGGGAGATGAGGACCAGCAAGAGCTTTCAGGGCTGGCACCTTTAGTGTAGGAGCAATCCCTGGACGTTCGCAATTTCGGTGTTGAATTTGGCCAGATTGAGCAGGAGAGGCTGTGTACGTTGGAAGTTTTAGTAGGCTAAACAAGTTCAGAGCCCAAGTGTTTGTGGTTCGTTTGAGAGGTTACCAGTGGGAGATGAGGACCAGCAAGAGCTTTCAGGGCTGGCACCTTTAGTGTAGGAGCAATCGCTGGACGTTCGCAATTTCGGTGTTGAGCTCTGGCCAGATTGAGCAGGAGAGGCTGTGTACGTTGGAAGTTTTCGTAGGCTAAACAAGTTCAGAGCCCAAGTGTTTGTGGTTCGTTTGAGAGGTTTCCAGTGGGAGATGAGGACCAGCAAGAGCTTTCAGGGCTGGCACCTTTAGTGTAGGAGCAATCGCTGGACGTTCGCAATTTCGGTGTTGAGCTCTGGCCAGATTGAGCAGGAGAGGCTGTGTACGTTGGAAGTTTTCGTAGGCTAAACAAGTTCAGAGCCCAAGTGTTTGTGGTTCGTTTGAGAGGTTAGCAGTGGAAGATGAGGACCAGCAAGTGCTTTCAGGGCTGGCACCTTTAGTGTAGGAGCAATCGCTGGACGTTCGCAATTTCGGTGTTGAGCTCTGGCCAGATTGAGCAGGAGAGGCTGTGTACGTTGGAAGTTTTCGTAGGCTAAACAAGTTCAGAGCCCAAGTGTTTGTGGTTCGTTTGAGAGGTTACCAGTGGAGATGAGGACCAGCAAGAGCTTTCAGGGCTGGCACCTTTAGTGTAGGAGCAATCGCTGGACGTTCGCATTTTCGGTGTTGAGCTCTGGCCAGATTGAGCAGGAGAGGCTGTGTACGTTGGAAGTTTTCGTAGGCTAAACAAGTTCAGAGCCCAAGTGTTTGTGGTTCGTTTGAGAGGTTACCAGTGGGAGATGAGGACCAGCAAGAGCTTTCAGGGCTGGCACCTTTAGTGTAGGAGCAATCGCTGGACGTTCGCATTTTCGGTGTTGAGCTCTGGCCAGATTGAGCAGGAGAGGCTGTGTACGTGGAAGTTTTCGTAGGCTAAACAAGTTCAGAGCCCAAGTGTTTGTGGTTCGTTTGAGAGGTTACCAGTGGGAGATGAGGACCAGCAAGAGCTTTCAGGGCTGGCACCTTTAGTGTAGGAGCAATCGCCGGACGTTCGCAATTTCGCTGTTGACCTCCTACCAGATTGAGCAGGAGAGGGAGTGTACGTTGGAAGTTTTAGTAGACTAAGCAAGTTCAGAGCCCAAGTGTTTGTGGTTCGTTTGAGAAGTTACCAGTGGGAGATGAGGACCAGCAAGAGCTTTCAGGGCTGGCACCTTTAGTGTAGGAGCAATCGCTGGACGTTCGCATTTTCGGTGTTGAGCTCTGGCCAGATTGAGCAGGAGAGGCTGTGTACGTTGGAAGTTTTCGTAGGCTAAACAAGTTCAGAGCCCAAGTGTTTGTGGTTCGTTTGAGAGGTTTCCAGTGGGAGATGAGGACCAGCAAGAGCTTTCAGGGCTGGCACCTTTAGTGTAGGAGCAATCGCTGGACGTTCGCATTTTCGGTGTTGAGCTCTGGCCAGATTGAGCAGGAGAGGCTGTGTACGTTGGAAGTTTTCGTAGGCTAAACAAGTTCAGAGCCCAAGTGTTTGTGGTTCGTTTGGGAGGTTACCAGTGGGAGATGAGGACCAGCAAGAGCTTTCAGGGCTGGCACCTTTAGTGTAGGAGCAATCACTGGACGTTCGCAATTTCGGTGTTGAGCTCTGGCCAGATTGAGCAGGAGAGGCTGTGTACGTTGGAAGTTTTCGTAGGCTAAACAAGTTCAGAGCCCAAGTGTTTGTGGTTCGTTTGAGAGGTTACCAGTGGGAGATGAGGACCAGCAAGAGCTTTCAGGGCTGGCACCTTTAGTGTAGGAGCAATCGCTGGACGTTCGCATTTTCGGTGTTGAGCACTGGCCAGATTGAGCAGGAGAGGCTGTGCACGTTGGAAGTTTTAGTAGGCTAAACAAGTACAGAGCCCAAGTGTTTGTGGTTCGTTTGAGAGGCTACCAGTGGGAGATGAGGACCAGCAAGAGCTTTCAGGGCTGGCACCTTTAGTGTAGGAGCAATCGCTGGACGTTCGCATTTTCGGTGTTGAGCTCTGGCCAGATTGAGCAGGAGAGGCTGTGTACGTTGGAAGTTTTAGTAGGCTAAACAAGTACAGAGCCCAAGTGTTTGTGGTTCGTTTGAGAGGTTACCAGTGGGAGATGAGGACCAGCAAGAGCTTTCAGGGCTGGCACCTTTAGTTTAGGAGCAATCCCTGACGTTCGCAATTTCGGTTTTGAGCTCTGGCCAGATTGAGCAGGAGAGGCTGTGTACGTTGGAAGTTTTCGTAGGCTAAACAAGTTCAGAGCCCAAGTGTTTGTGGTTCGTTTGAGAGGTTACCAGTGGGAGATGAGGACCAGCAAGAGCTTTCAGGGCTGGCACCTTTAGTGTAGGAGCAATCGCTGGACGTTCGCATTTTCGGTGTTGAGCTCTGGCCAGATTGAGCAGGAGAGGCTGTGTACGTTGGAAGTTTTCGGAGGCTAAACAAGTTCAGAGCCCAAGTGTTTGTGGTTCGTTTGAGAGGTTACCAGTGGGAGATGAGGACCAGCAAGAGCTTTCAGGGCTGGCACCTTTAGTGTAGGAGCAATCGCTGGACGTTCGCAATTTCGGTGTTGAGCTCTGGCCAGATTGAGCAGGAGAGGCTGTGTACGTTGGAAGTTTTCGTAGGCTAAACAAGTTCAGAGCCCAAGTGTTTGTGGTTCGTTTGAGAGGTTACCAGTGGGAGATGAGGACCAGCAAGAGCTTTCAGGGCTGGTACCTTTAGTGTAGGAGCAATCGCTGGACGTTCGCATTTTCGGTGTTGAGCTCTGGCCAGATTGAGCAGGAGAGGCTGTGTACGTTGGAAGTTTTCGTAGGCTAAACAAGTTCAGAGCCCAAGTGTTTGTGGTTCGTTTGAGAGGTTACCAGTGGGAGATGAGGACCAGCAAGAGCTTTCAGGGCTGGCACCTTTAGTGTAGGAGCAATCGCTGGACGTTCGCAATACGGTGTTGAGCTCTGGCCAGATTGAGCAGGAGAGGCTGTGTACGTTGGAAGTTTTCGTAGGCTAAACAAGTTCAGAGCCCAAGTGTTTGTGGTTCGTTTGAGAGGTTACCAGTGGGAGATGAGGACCAGCAAGAGCTTTCAGGGCTGGCACCTTTAGTGTAGGAGCAATCGCTGGACGTTCGCAATTTCGGTGTTGAGCTCTGGCCAGATTGAGCAGGAGAGGCTGTGTACGTTGGAAGTTTTAGTAGGCTAAACAAGTTCAGAGCCCAAGTGTTTGTGGTTCGTTTGAGAGGTTACCAGTGGGAGATGAGGACCAGCAAGAGCTTTCAGGGCTGGCACCTTTAGTGTAGGAGCAATCGCTGGACGTTCGCATTTTCGGTGTTGAGCTCTGGCCAGATTGAGCAAGAGAGGCTGTGCACGTTGGAAGTTTTAGTAGGCTAAACAAGTTCAGAGCCCAAGTGTTAGTGGTTCCTTTGAGAGGCTACCAGTGGGAGATGAGGACCAGCAAGAGCTTTCAGGGCTGGCACCTTTAGTGTAGGAGCAATCGCTGGACGTTCGCATTTTCGGTGTTGAGCTCTGGCCAGATTGCGCAGGAGAGGCTGTGTACGTTGGAAGTTTTAGTAGGCTAAACAAGTACAGAGCCCAAGTGTTTGTGGTTCGTTTGAGAGGTTACCAGTGGGAGATGAGGACCAGCAAGAGCTTTCAGGGCTGGCACCTTTAGTGTAGGAGCAATCCCTGGACGTTCGCAATTTCGGTGTTGAGCTCTGGCCAGATTGAGCTGGAGAGGCTGTGTACGTTGGAAGTTTTCGTAGGCTAAACAAGTTCAGAGCCCAAGTGTTTGTGGTTCGTTGAGAGGCTACCAGTGGGAGATGAGGACCAGCAAGAGCTTTCAGGGCTGGCACCTTTAGTGTAGGAGCAATCGCTGGACGTTCGCAATTTCGGTGTTGAGCTCTGGCCAGATTGAGCAGGAGAGGCTGTGTACGTTGGAAGTTTACGTAGGCTAAACAAGTTCAGAGCCCAAGTGTTTGTGGTTCGTTTGAGAGGTTACCAGTGGGAGATGAGGACCAGCAAGAGCTTTCAGGGCTGGCACCTTTAGTGTAGGAGCAATCGCTGGACGTTCGCATTTTCGGTGTTGAGCTCTGGCCAGATTGAGCAGGAGAGGCTGTGTACGTTGGAAGTTTTCGTAGGCTAAACAAGTTCAGAGCCCAAGTGTTTGTGGTTCGTTTGAGAGGCTACCAGTGGGAGATGAGGACCAGCAAGAGCTTTCAGGGCTGGCACCTTTAGTGTAGGAGCAATCGCTGGACGTTCGCAATTTCGGTGTTGAATTTTGGCCAGATTGAGCAGGAGAGGCTGTGTACGTTGGAAGTTTTCGTAGGCTAAACAAGTTCAGAGCCCAAGTGTTTGTGGTTCGTTTGAGAGGTTACCAGTGGGAGATGAGGACCAGCAAGAGCTTTCAGGGCTGGCACCTTTAGTGTAGGAGCAATCGCTGGACGTTCGCATTTTCGGTGTTGAGCTCTGGCCAGATTGAGCAGGAGAGGCTGTGTACGTTGGAAGTTTTCGTAGGCTAAACAAGTTCAGAGCCCAAGTGTTTGTGGTTCGTTTGAGAGGTTACCAGTGGGAGATGAGGACCAGCAAGAGCTTTCAGGGCTGGCACCTTTAGTGTAGGAGCAATCGCTGGACGTTCGCATTTTCGGTGTTGAGCTCTGGCCAGATTGAGCAGGAGAGGCTGTGTACGTTGGAAGTTTTCGTAGGCTAAACAAGTTCAGAGCCCAAGTGTTTGTGGTTCGTTTGAGAGGTTACCAGTGGGAGATGAGGACCAGCAAGAGCTTTCAGGGCTGGCACCTTTAGTGTAGGAGCAATCGCTGGACGTTCGCAATTTCGGTGTTGAGCTCTGGCCAGATTGAGCAGGAGAGGCTGTGTACGTTGGAAGTTTTCGTAGGCTAAACAAGTTCAGAGCCCAAGTGTTTGTGGTTCGTTTGAGAGGTTACCAGTGGGAGATGAGGACCAGCAAGAGCTTTCAGGGCTGGCACCTTTAGTGTAGGAGCAATCGCTGGACGTTCGCAATTTCGGTGTTGAGCTCTGGCCAGATTGAGCAGGAGAGGCTGTGTACGTTGGAAGTTTACGTAGGCTAAACAAGTTCAGAGCCCAAGTGTTTGTGGTTCGTTGGAGAGGTTACCAGTGGGAGATGAGGACCAGCAAGAGCTTTCAGGGCTGGCACCTTTAGTGTAGGAGCAATCCCTGGACGTTCGCAATTTCGGTGTTGAATTTTGGCCAGATTGAGCAGGAGAGGCTGTGTACGTTGGAAGTTTTTGTAGGCTAAACAAGTTCAGAGCCCAAGTGTTTGTGGTTCGTTTGAGTGGTTACCAGTGGGAGATGAGGACCAGCAAGAGCTTTCAGGGCTGGCACCTTTAGTGTAGGAGCAATCGCTGGACGTTCGCAATTTCGGTGTTGAGCTCTGGCCAGATTGAGCAGGAGAGGCTGTGTACGTTGGAAGTTTTCGTAGGCTAAACAAGTTCAGAGCCCAAGTGTTTTGTGGTTCGTTTGAGAGGTTACCAGTGGGAGATGAGGACCAGCAAGAGCTTTCAGGGCTGGCACCTTTAGTGTAGGAGCAATCGCTGGACGTTTGCAATTTCGGTGTTGAGCTCTGGCCAGATTGAGCAGGAGAGGCTGTGTACGTTGGAAGTTTTAGTAGGCTAAACAAGTTCAGAGCCCAAGTGTTTGTGGTTCGTTTGAGAGGTTACCAGTGGGAGATGAGGACCAGCAAGAGCTTTCAGGGCTGGCACCTTTAGTGTAGGAGCAATCGCTGGACGTTCGCATTTTCGGTGTTGAGCTCTGGCCAGATTGAGCAGGAGAGGCTGTGTACGTTGGAAGTTTTCGTAGGCTAAACAAGTTCAGAGCCCAAGTGTTTGTGGTTCGTTTGAGAGGTTACCAGTGGGAGATGAGGACCAGCAAGAGCTTTCAGGGCTTGCACCTTTAGTGTAGGAGCAATCGCTGGACGTTCGCATTTTCGGTGTTGAGCTCTGGCCAGATTGAGCAGGAGAGGCTGTGTACGTTGGAAGTTTTCGTAGGCTAAACAAGTTCAGAGCCCAAGTGTTTGTGGTTCGTTTGAGAGGTTACCAGTGGGAGATGAGGACCAGCAAGAGCTTTCAGGGCTGGCACCTTTAGTGTAGGAGCAATCGCTGGACGTTCGCATTTTCGGTGTTGAGCTCTGGCCAGATTGAGCAGGAGAGGCTGTGTACGTTGGAAGTTTTCGTAGGCTAAACAAGTTCAGAGCCCAAGTGTTTGTGGTTCGTTTGAGAGGTTACCAGTGGGAGATGAGGACCAGCAAGAGCTTTCAGGGCTGGCACCTTTAGTGTAGGAGCAATCGCTGGACGTTCGCATTTTCGGTGTTGAGCTCTGGCCAGATTGAGCAGGAGAGGCTGTGTACGTTGGAAGTTTACGTAGGCTAAACAAGTTCAGAGCCCAAGTGTTTGTGGTTCGTTTGAGAGGTTACCAGTGGGAGATGAGGACCAGCAAGAGCTTTCAGGGCTGGCACCTTTAGTGTAGGAGCAATCGCTGGACGTTCGCAATTTCGGTGTTGAGCTCTGGCCAGATTGAGCAGGAGAGGCTGTGTACGTTGGAAGTTTTCGTAGGCTAAACAAGTTCAGAGCCCAAGTGTTTGTGGTTCGTTTGAGAGGTTACCAGTGGGAGATGAGGACCAGCAAGAGCTTTCAGGGCTGGCACCTTTAGTGTAGGAGCAATCGCTGGACATTCGCAATTTCGGTGTTGAGCTCTGGCCAGATTGAGCAGGAGAGGCTGTCTACGTTGGAAGTTTCGTAGGCTAAACAAGTTCAGAGCCCAAGTGTTTGTGGTTCGTTTGAGAGGTTACCAGTGGGAGATGAGGACCAGCAAGAGCTTTCAGGGCTGGCACCTTTAGTGTAGGAGCAATCGCTGGACGTTCGCATTTTCGGTGTTGAGCTCTGGCCAGATTGAGCAAGAGAGGCTGTGCACGTTGGAAGTTTTAGTAGGCTAAACAAGTTCAGAGCCCAAGTGTTAGTGGTTCCTTTGAGAGGCTACCAGTGGGAGATGAGGACCAGCAAGAGCTTTCAGGGCTGGCACCTTTAGTGTAGGAGCAATCGCTGGACGTTCGCAATTTCGGTGTTGAGCTCTGGCCAGATTGCGCAGGAGAGGCTGTGTACGTTGGAAGTTTTAGTAGGCTAAACAAGTACAGAGCCAAGTGTTTGTGGTTCGTTTGAGAGGTTACCAGTGGGAGATGAGGACCAGCAAGAGCTTTCAGGGCTGGCACCTTTAGTGTAGGAGCAATCCCTGGACGTTCGCAATTTCGGTGTTGAGCTCTGGCCAGATTGAGCTGAGAGGCTGTGTACGTTGGAAGTTTTCGTAGGCTAAACAAGTTCAGAGCCCAAGTGTTTGTGGTTCGTTTGAGAGGCTACCAGTGGGAGATGAGGACCAGCAAGAGCTTTCAGGGCTGGCACCTTTAGTGTAGGAGCAATCGCTGGACGTTCGCAATTTCGGTGTTGAGCTCTGGCCAGATTGAGCAGGAGAGGCTGTGTACGTTGGAAGTTTTAGTAGGCTAAACAAGTTCAGAGCCCAAGTGTTTGTGGTTCGTTTGAGAGGTTACCAGTGGGAGATGAGGACCAGCAAGAGCTTTCAGGGCTGGCACCTTTAGTGTAGGAGCAATCGCTGGACGTTCGCATTTTCGGTGTTGAGCTCTGGCCAGATTGAGCAGGAGAGGCTGTGTACGTTGGAAGTTTTCGTAGGCTAAACAAGTTCAGAGCCCAAGTGTTTGTGGTTCGTTTGAGAGGCTACCAGTGGGAGATGAGGACCAGCAAGAGCTTTCAGGGCTGGCACCTTTAGTGTAGGAGCAATCGCTGGACGTTCGCAATTTCGGTGTTGAATTTTGGCCAGATTGAGCAGGAGAGGCTGTGTACGTTGGAAGTTTTTGTAGGCTAAACAAGTACAGAGCCCAAGTGTTTGTGGTTCGTTTGAGAGGTTACCAGTGGGAGATGAGGACCAGCAAGAGCTTTCAGGGCTGGCACCTTTAGTGTAGGAGCAATCGCTGGACGTTCGCATTTTCGGTGTTGAGCTCTGGCCAGATTGCGCAGGAGAGGCTGTGTACGTTGGAAGTTTTAGTAGGCTAAACAAGTACAGAGCCCAAGTGTTTGTGGTTCGTTTGAGAGGTTACCAGTGGGAGATGAGGACCAGCAAGAGCTTTCAGGGCTGGCACCTTTAGTGTAGGAGCAATCGCTGGACGTTCGCAATTTCTGGTGTTGAGCTCTGGCCAGATTGAGCTGGAGAGGCTGTGTACGTTGGAAGTTTTCGTAGGCTAAACAAGTTCAGAGCCCAAGTGTTTGTGGTTCGTTTGAGAA
>NW_026777384.1:0-40984 GCF_030936135.1 Gavia stellata
TTTCGGTGTTGAGCTCTGACGTGAATTAGCGAAAGGAAGCGATGATACATCTGGACCTTTGAGTGTCTAAACAAGTTCAGAGCCCAAGTGTTTGTGGTTCGTTTTAGAGGGTACCAGTAGGAGATGAGGACCAGCAACAGAATTCAGGGCTGGCACCTTTAGTGTAGGAACAATCCCTGGACGGTCACAATTTCGGTGATGAACTTTGGCCAGAGTGAGCAGGAGAGGCTGTGTATGTTGGAATTTTTTGATAGCTTAAACAAGTTCAGAGCCCAAGTGTTTGTGGTTCGTTTTAGAGGTTACCAGTGGGAGATGAGGACCAGCAAGAGCTTTCAGGGCTGGCACCTTTAGTGTAGGAGCAATCGCTGGACGTTCGCAATTTCGGTGTTGAGCTCTGGCCAGATTGAGCAGGAGAGGCTGTGTACGTTGGAAGTTTTAGTAGGCTAAACAAGTTCAGAGCCCAAGTGTTTGTGGTTCGTTTGAGAGGTTCCCAGTGGGAGATGAGGACCAGCAAGAGCTTTCAGGGCTGGCACCTTTAGTGTAGGAGCAATCGCTGGACGTTCGCAATTTCGGTGTTGAGCTCTGACGTGAATTAGCGAAAGGAAGCGATGATACGTCTGGACCTTTGAGTGTCTAAACAAGTTCAGAGCCCAAGTGTTTGTGGTTCGTTTTAGAGGCTACCAGTGGGAGATGAGGACCAGCAACAGCTTTCAGGGCTGGCACCTTTAGTGTAGGAGCAATCGCTGGACGTTCGCAATTTCGGTGTTGAGCTCTGGCCAGATTGAGCAGGAGAGGCTGTGTACGTTGGAAGTTTTAGTAGGCTAAACAAGTTCAGAGCCCAAGTGTTTGTGGTTCGTTTGAGAGGTTACCAGTGGGAAGTAATGAGGACCAGCAAGAGCTTTCAGGGCTGGCACCTTTAGTGTGGGAGCAACCGCTGGACGTTCGCAATTTCGGTGTTGAACTTTGGCCAGATTGAGCAGGAGAGGCAGTGTACGTTGGAAGTTTTAGTAGGCTAAACAAGTTCAGAGGCCAAGTGTTTGTGGTTCGTTTGAGAGGTTACCAGTGGGAGATGAGGACCAGCAACAGATTATAGGGCTGGCACCTTTAGTGTAGGAGCAATCGCTGGACGTTCGCATATTTCCGTGTTGAGCTCTGACGTGAATTAGCGAAAGGAAGCGATGATACGTCTGGACCTTTGAGTATCTAAACAAGTTCAGAGGCCAAGTGTTTGTGGTTCGTTTGAGAGGTTACCAGTGGGAGATGAGGACCAGCAAGAGCTTTCAGGGCTGGCACCTTTAGTGTAGGAGCAATCGCTGGACGTTCGAAATTTCGGTGTTGAGCTCTGGCCAGTTGAGCAGGAGAGGCTGTGTACGTTGGAAATTTTAGTAGCCTAAACAAGTTCAGAGGCCAAGTGTTTGTGGTTCGTTTAAGAGGTTACCAGTGGGAGATGAGGACCAGCAAGAGCTTTCAGGGCTGGCACCTTTAGTGTAGGAGCAATCGCTGGACGTTCGCAATTTCGGCGTTGAGCTCTGGCCAGATTGAGCACGAGAGGCTGTGTACGTTGGAAGTTTTAGTAGCCTAAACAAGTTCAGAGCCCAAGTGTTTGTGGTTCGTTTTAAAGGTTACCAGTGGGAGATGAGGACCAGCAAGAGCTTTCAGGGCTGGCACCTTTAGTGTAGGAGCAACCGCTGGACGTTCGCAATTTCGGTGTTGAGCTCTGACTTGAATTAGCGAAAGGAAGCGATGATACGTCTGGACCTTTGAGTGTCTAAACAAGTTCAGAGCCCAAGTGTTTGTGGTTCGTTTGAGAGGTTACCAGTGGGAGATGAGGACCAGCAAGAGCTTTCAGGGCTGGCACCTTTAGAGTAGGAGCAATCGCTGGACGTTCGCAATTTCGGTGTTGAGCTCTGGCCAGATTGAGCAGGAGAGGCTGTGTACGTTGGAAGTTTTAGTAGGCTAAACAAGCTCAGAGCCCAAGTGTTTGTGGTTCGTTTTAGAGGTTCCCAGTGGGAGATGAGGACCAGCAAGAGCTTTCAGGGCTGGCACCTTTAGTGTAGGAGCAACCGCTGGACGTTCGCAATTTCGGTGTTGAGCTCTGGCCAGATTGAGCAGGAGAGGCTGTGTACGTTGGAAGTTTTAGTAGGCTAAACAAGTTCAGAGCCCAAGTGTTTGTGGTTCGTTTGAGAGGTTACCAGTGGGAGATGAGGACCAGCAACAGCATTCAGGGCTGGCACCTTTAGTGTGGGAGCAACCGCTGGACGTTCGCAATTTCGGTGTTGAACTTTGGCCAGATTGAGCAGGAGAGGCAGTGTACGTTGGAAGTTTTAGTAGGCTAAACAAGTTCAGAGCCCAAGTGGTTGTGGTTCGTTTTAGAGGTTCCCAGTGGGAGATGAGGACCAGCAAGAGCTTTCAGGGCTGGCACCTTTAGTGTAGGAGCAATCGCTGGACGTTCGCATATTTCGGTGTTGAGCTCTGACGTGAATTAGCGAAAGGAAGCGATGATACGTCTGGACCTTTAAGTGTCTAAACAAGTTCAGAGCCCAAGTGTTTGTGGTTCGTTTGAGAGGTTACCAGTGGGAGATGAGGACCAGCAAGAGCTTTCAGGGCTGGCACCTTTAGTGTAGGAGCAATCGCTGGACGTTCGCTGATTCGGTGTTGAGCTCTGACGTGAATTAGCGAAAGGAAGCGATGATACGTCTGGACCTTTGAGTGTCTAAACAAGTTCAGAGCCCAAGTGTTTGTGGTTCATTTTAGAGGGTACCAGTGGGAGATGAGGACCAGCAACAGAATTCAGGGCTGGCACCTTTAGTGTAGGAACAATCACTGGACGGTCACAATATCGGTGATGAACTTTGGCCAGAGTGAGCAGGAGAGGCTGTGTATGTTGGAATTTTTTGATAGCTTAAACAAGTTCAGAGCCCAAGTGTTTGTGGTTCGTTTTAGAGGTTACCAGTGGGAGATGAGGACCAGCAAGATCTTTCAGGGCTGGCACCTTTAGTGTAGGAGCAATCGCTGGACGTTCGCAATTTCGGCGTTGAGCTCTGGCCAGATTGAGCACGAGAGGCTGTGTACGTTGGAAGTTTTAGTAGCCTAAACAAGTTCAGAGCCCAAGTGTTTGTGGTTCGTTTTAAAGGTTACCAGTGGGAGATGAGGACCAGCAAGAGCTTTCAGGGCTGGCACCTTTAGTGTAGGAGCAACCGCTGGACGTTCGCAATTTCGGTGTTGAGCTCTGACTTGAATTAGCGAAAGGAAGCGATGATACGTCTGGACCTTTGAGTGTCTAAACAAGTTCAGAGCCCAAGTGTTTGTGGTTCGTTTGAGAGGTTACCAGTGGGAGATGAGGACCAGCAACAGCTTTCAGGGCTGGCACCTTTAGAGTAGGAGCAATCGCTGGACGTTCGCAATTTCGGTGTTGAGCTCTGGCCAGATTGAGCAGGAGAGGCTGTGTACGTTGGAAGTTTTAGTAGGCTAAACAAGCTCAGAGCCCAAGTGTTTGTGGTTCGTTTTAGAGGTTCCCAGTGGGAGATGAGGACCAGCAAGAGCTTTCAGGGCTGGCACCTTTAGTGTAGGAGCAACCGCTGGACGTTCGCAATTTCGGTGTTGAGCTCTGGCCAGATTGAGCAGGAGAGGCTGTGTACGTTGGAAGTTTTAGTAGGCTAAACAAGTTCAGAGCCCAAGTGTTTGTGGTTCGTTTGAGAGGTTACCAGTGGGAGATGAGGACCAGCAACAGCATTCAGGGCTGGCACCTTTAGTGTGGGAGCAACCGCTGGACGTTCGCAATTTCGGTGTTGAACTTTGGCCAGATTGAGCAGGAGAGGCAGTGTACGTTGGAAGTTTTAGTAGGCTAAACAAGTTCAGAGCCCAAGTGTTTGTGGTTCGTTTTAGAGGTTACCAGTGGGAGATGAGGACGATCAACAGATTTCAGGGCTGGCACCTTTAGTGTAGGAGCAATCGCTGGACGTTCGCAATTTCGGTGTTGAGCTCTGACGTGAATTAGCGAAAGGAAGCGATGATACGTCTGGACCTTTGATTGTCTAAACAAGTTCAGAGGCCAAGTGTTTGTGGTTCGTTTTAGAGGTCCCCAGTGGGAGATGAGGACCAGCAAGAGCTTTCAGGGCTGGCACCTTTAGTGTAGGAGCAATCGCTGGACGTTCGCAATTTCGGTGTTGAGCTCTGACGTGAATTAGCGAAAGGAAGCGATGATACATCTGGACCTTTGAGTGTCTAAACAAGTTCAGAGCCCAAGTGTTTGTGGTTCGTTTTAGAGGGTACCAGTAGGAGATGAGGACCAGCAACAGAATTCAGGGCTGGCACCTTTAGTGTAGGAACAATCCCTGGACGGTCACAATTTCGGTGATGAACTTTGGCCAGAGTGAGCAGGAGAGGCTGTGTATGTTGGAATTTTTTGATAGCTTAAACAAGTTCAGAGCCCAAGTGTTTGTGGTTCGTTTTAGAGGTTACCAGTGGGAGATGAGGACCAGCAAGAGCTTTCAGGGCTGGCACCTTTAGTGTAGGAGCAATCGCTGGACGTTCGCAATTTCGGTGTTGAGCTCTGGCCAGATTGAGCAGGAGAGGCTGTGTACGTTGGAAGTTTTAGTAGGCTAAACAAGTTCAGAGCCCAAGTGTTTGTGGTTCGTTTGAGAGGTTCCCAGTGGGAGATGAGGACCAGCAAGAGCTTTCAGGGCTGGCACCTTTAGTGTAGGAGCAATCGCTGGACGTTCGCAATTTCGGTGTTGAGCTCTGACGTGAATTAGCGAAAGGAAGCGATGATACGTCTGGACCTTTGAGTGTCTAAACAAGTTCAGAGCCCAAGTGTTTGTGGTTCGTTTTAGAGGCTACCAGTGGGAGATGAGGACCAGCAACAGCTTTCAGGGCTGGCACCTTTAGTGTAGGAGCAATCGCTGGACGTTCGCAATTTCGGTGTTGAGCTCTGGCCAGATTGAGCAGGAGAGGCTGTGTACGTTGGAAGTTTTAGTAGGCTAAACAAGTTCAGAGCCCAAGTGTTTGTGGTTCGTTTGAGAGGTTACCAGTGGGAGATGAGGACCAGCAAGAGCTTTCAGGGCTGGCACCTTTAGTGTGGGAGCAACCGCTGGACGTTCGCAATTTCGGTGTTGAACTTTGGCCAGATTGAGCAGGAGAGGCAGTGTACGTTGGAAGTTTTAGTAGGCTAAACAAGTTCAGAGGCCAAGTGTTTGTGGTTCGTTTGAGAGGTTACCAGTGGGAGATGAGGACCAGCAACAGATTATAGGGCTGGCACCTTTAGTGTAGGAGCAATCGCTGGACGTTCGCATATTTCCGTGTTGAGCTCTGACGTGAATTAGCGAAAGGAAGCGATGATACGTCTGGACCTTTGAGTATCTAAACAAGTTCAGAGGCCAAGTGTTTGTGGTTCGTTTGAGAGGTTACCAGTGGGAGATGAGGACCAGCAAGAGCTTTCAGGGCTGGCACCTTTAGTGTAGGAGCAATCGCTGGACGTTCGAAATTTCGGTGTTGAGCTCTGGCCAGTTGAGCAGGAGAGGCTGTGTACGTTGGAAATTTTAGTAGCCTAAACAAGTTCAGAGGCCAAGTGTTTGTGGTTCGTTTAAGAGGTTACCAGTGGGAGATGAGGACCAGCAAGAGCTTTCAGGGCTGGCACCTTTAGTGTAGGAGCAATCGCTGGACGTTCGCAATTTCGGCGTTGAGCTCTGGCCAGATTGAGCACGAGAGGCTGTGTACGTTGGAAGTTTTAGTAGCCTAAACAAGTTCAGAGCCCAAGTGTTTGTGGTTCGTTTTAAAGGTTACCAGTGGGAGATGAGGACCAGCAAGAGCTTTCAGGGCTGGCACCTTTAGTGTAGGAGCAACCGCTGGACGTTCGCAATTTCGGTGTTGAGCTCTGACTTGAATTAGCGAAAGGAAGCGATGATACGTCTGGACCTTTGAGTGTCTAAACAAGTTCAGAGCCCAAGTGTTTGTGGTTCGTTTGAGAGGTTACCAGTGGGAGATGAGGACCAGCAAGAGCTTTCAGGGCTGGCACCTTTAGAGTAGGAGCAATCGCTGGACGTTCGCAATTTCGGTGTTGAGCTCTGGCCAGATTGAGCAGGAGAGGCTGTGTACGTTGGAAGTTTTAGTAGGCTAAACAAGCTCAGAGCCCAAGTGTTTGTGGTTCGTTTTAGAGGTTCCCAGTGGGAGATGAGGACCAGCAAGAGCTTTCAGGGCTGGCACCTTTAGTGTAGGAGCAACCGCTGGACGTTCGCAATTTCGGTGTTGAGCTCTGGCCAGATTGAGCAGGAGAGGCTGTGTACGTTGGAAGTTTTAGTAGGCTAAACAAGTTCAGAGCCCAAGTGTTTGTGGTTCGTTTGAGAGGTTACCAGTGGGAGATGAGGACCAGCAACAGCATTCAGGGCTGGCACCTTTAGTGTGGGAGCAACCGCTGGACGTTCGCAATTTCGGTGTTGAACTTTGGCCAGATTGAGCAGGAGAGGCAGTGTACGTTGGAAGTTTTAGTAGGCTAAACAAGTTCAGAGCCCAAGTGGTTGTGGTTCGTTTTAGAGGTTCCCAGTGGGAGATGAGGACCAGCAAGAGCTTTCAGGGCTGGCACCTTTAGTGTAGGAGCAATCGCTGGACGTTCGCATATTTCGGTGTTGAGCTCTGACGTGAATTAGCGAAAGGAAGCGATGATACGTCTGGACCTTTAAGTGTCTAAACAAGTTCAGAGCCCAAGTGTTTGTGGTTCGTTTGAGAGGTTACCAGTGGGAGATGAGGACCAGCAAGAGCTTTCAGGGCTGGCACCTTTAGTGTAGGAGCAATCGCTGGACGTTCGCTGATTCGGTGTTGAGCTCTGACGTGAATTAGCGAAAGGAAGCGATGATACGTCTGGACCTTTGAGTGTCTAAACAAGTTCAGAGCCCAAGTGTTTGTGGTTCATTTTAGAGGGTACCAGTGGGAGATGAGGACCAGCAACAGAATTCAGGGCTGGCACCTTTAGTGTAGGAACAATCACTGGACGGTCACAATATCGGTGATGAACTTTGGCCAGAGTGAGCAGGAGAGGCTGTGTATGTTGGAATTTTTTGATAGCTTAAACAAGTTCAGAGCCCAAGTGTTTGTGGTTCGTTTTAGAGGTTACCAGTGGGAGATGAGGACCAGCAAGATCTTTCAGGGCTGGCACCTTTAGTGTAGGAGCAATCGCTGGACGTTCGCAATTTCGGTGTTGAGCTCTGACGTGAATTAGCGAAAGGAAGCGATGATACATCTGGACCTTTGAGTGTCTAAACAAGTTCAGAGCCCAAGTGTTTGTGGTTCGTTTTAGAGGCTACCAGTGGGAGATGAGGACCAGCAAGATCTTTCAGGGCTGGCACCTTTAGTGTAGGAGCAATCGCTGGACGTTCGCAATTTCGGTGTTGAGCTCTGGCCAGATTGAGCAGGAGAGGCTGTGTACGTTGGAAGTTTTAGTAGGCTAAACAAGTTCAGAGCCCAAGTGTTTGTGGTTCGTTTTAGAGGTTCCCAGTGGGAGATGAGGACCAGCAAGGGCTTTCAGGGCTGGCACCTTTAGTGTAGGAGCAATCGCTGGACGTTCGCAATTTCGGTGTTGAGCTCTGACGTGAATTAGCGAAAGGAAGCGATGATACGTCTGGACCTTTGAGTGTCTAAACAAGTTCAGAGCCCAAGTGTTTGTGGTTCGTTTTAGAGGCTACCAGTGGGAGATGAGGACCAGCAAGATCTTTCAGGGCTGGCACCTTTAGTGTAGGAGCAATCGCTGGACGTTCGCAATTTCGGTGTTGAGCTCTGGCCAGATTGAGCAGGAGAGGCTGTGTACGTTGGAAGTTTTAGTAGGCTAAACAAGTTCAGAGCCCAAGTGTTTGTGGTTCGTTTGAGAGGTTACCAGTGGGAGATGAGGACCAGCAAGAGCTTTCAGGGCTGGCACCTTTAGTGTGGGAGCAACCGCTGGACGTTCGCAATTTCGGTGTTGAACTTTGGCCAGATTGAGCAGGAGAGGCAGTGTACGTTGGAAGTTTTAGTAGGCTAAACAAGTTCAGAGGCCAAGTGGTTGTGGTTCGTTTGAGAGGTTACCAGTGGGAGATGAGGACCAGCAACAGATTTCAGGGGTGGCACCTTTAGTGTAGGAGTAATCGCTGGACGTTCGCAATTTCAGTGTTGAGCTCTGACGTGAATTAGCGAAAGGAAGCGATGATACGTCTGGACCTTTGAGTGTCTAAACAAGTTCAGAGGCCAAGTGTTTGTGGTTCGTTTGAGAGGTTACCAGTGGGAGATGAGGACCAGCAAGAGCTTTCAGGGCTGGCACCTTTAGTGTAGGAGCAATCGCTGGACGTTCGCAATTTCGGTGTTGAGCTCTGACTTGAATTAGAGAAAGCAAGCGATGATACGTCTGGACCTTTGAGTGTCTAAACAAGTTCAGAGCCCAAGTGTTTGTGGTTCGTTTTAGAGGTTCCCAGTGGGAGATGAGGACCAGCAAAAGCTTTCAGGGCTGGCACCTTTAGTGTAGGAACAATCGCTGGACGTTCGCAATTTCGGTGTTGAGCTCTGGCCAGATTGAGCAGGAGAGGCTGTGTACGTTGGAACTTTTAGTAGGCTAAACAAGTTCAGAGCCCAAGTGTTTGTGGTTCGTTTGAGAGGTTACCAGTGGGAGATGAGGACCAGCAACAGCATTCAGGGATGGCACCTTTAGTGTGGGACCAACCGCTGGACGTTCGCAATTTCGGTGTTGAACTTTGGCCAGATTGAGCAGGAGAGGCAGTGTACGTTTGAAGTTTTAGTAGGCTAAACAAGTTCAGAGCCCAAGTGCTTGTGGTTCGTTTTAGAGGTTACCAGTGGGAGATGAGGACGATCAACAGATTTCAGGGCTGGCACCTTTAGTGTAGGAGCAATCGCTGGACGTTCGCAATTTCGGTGTTGAGCTCTGACGTGAATTAGCGAAAGGAAGCGATGATACGTCTGGACCTTTGATTGTCTAAACAAGTTCAGAGGCCAAGTGTTTGTGGTTCGTTTTAGAGGTCCCCAGTGGGAGATGAGGACCAGCAAGAGCTTTCAGGGCTGGCACCTTTAGTGTAGGAGCAATCGCTGGACGTTCGCAATTTCGGTGTTGAGCTCTGACGTGAATTAGCGAAAGGAAGCGATGATACATCTGGACCTTTGAGTGTCTAAACAAGTTCAGAGCCCAAGTGTTTGTGGTTCGTTTTAGAGGCTACCAGTGGGAGATGAGGACCAGCAAGAGCTTTCAGGGCTGGCCCCTTTAGTGTAGGATCAATCGCTGGACGTTCGCAATGTCGGTGTTGAGGTCTGGCCAGATTGAGCAGGAGAGGCTGTGTACGTTGGAAGTTTTAGTAGGCTAAACAAGTTCAGAGTCCAAGTGTTTGTGGTTCGTTTGAGAGGTTACCAGTGGGAGATGAGGACCAGCAACAGCATTCAGGGCTGGCACCTTTAGTGTAGGAGCAATCGCTGGACGTTCGCAATTTCGGCGTTGAGCTCTGGCCAGATTGAGCACGAGAGGCTGTGTACGTTGGAAGTTTTAGTAGCCTAAACAAGTTCAGAGCCCAAGTGTTTGTGGTTCGTTTGAGAGGTTACCAGTGGGAGATGAGGACCAGCAAGAGCTTTCAGGGCTGGCACCTTTAGTGTAGGAGCAACCGCTGGACGTTCGCAATTTCAGTGTTGAGCTCTGACGTGAATTAGCGAAAGGAAGCGATGATACGTCTGGACCTTTGAGTGTCTAAACAAGTTCAGAGCCCAAGTGTTTGTGGTTCGTTTGAGAGGTTCCCAGTGGGAGATGAGGACCAGCAAGAGCTTTCAGGGCTGGCACCTTTAGTGTAGGAGCAACCGCTGGACGTTCGCAATTTCGGTGTTGAGCTCTGGCCAGTTGAGCAGGAGAGGCAGTGTACGTTGGAAGTTTTAGTAGGCTAAACAAGTTCAGAGGCCAAGTGTTTGTGGTTCGTTTGAGAGGTTACCAGTGGGAGATGAGGACCAGCAACAGCTTTCAGGGCTGGCACCTTTAGTGTAGGAGCAATCGCTGGACGTTCGCATATTTCCGTGTTGAGCTCTGACGTGAATTAGCGAAAGGAAGCGATGATACGTCTGGACCTTTGAGTGTCTAAACAAGTTCAGAGCCCAAGTGTTTGTGGATCGTTTGAGAGGTTACCAGTGGGAGATGAGGACCAGCAAGAGCTTTCAGGGCTGGCACCTTTAGTGTAGGAGCAATCGCTGGACGTTCGCAATTTCGGTGTTGAGCTCTGACGTGTATTAGCGAAAGGAAGCGATGATACGTCTGGACCTTTGAGTGTCTAAACAAGTTCAGAGCCCAAGTGTTTGTGGTTCATTTTAGAGGGTACCAGTGGGAGATGAGGACCAGCAACAGAATTCAGGGCTGGCACCTTTAGTGTAGGAACAATCACTGGACGGTCACAATTTCGGTGATGAGCTCTGACGTGAATTAGCGAAAGGAAGCGATGATACGTCTGGACCTTTGAGTGTCTAAACAAGTTCAGAGCCCAAGTGTTTGTGGTTCGTTTGAGAGGTTACCAATGGGAGATGAGGACCAGCAAGAGCTTTCAGGGCTGGCACCTTTAGTGTAGGAGCAACCGCTGGACGTTCGCAATTTCAGTGTTGAACTTCGGTCAGATTGAGCAGGAGAGGCTGTGTACGTTGGAAGTTTTAGTAGGCTAAACAAGTTCAGAGCCCAAGTGTTTGTGGTTCGTTTGAGAGGTTCCCAGTGGGAGATGAGGACCAGCAAGATCTTTCAGGGCTGGCACCTTTAGTGTAGGAGCAATCCCTGGACGTTCGCAATTTCGGTGTTGAGCTCTGGCCAGATTGAGCAGGAGAGGCTGTGTACGTTGGAAGTTTTAGTAGGCTAAACAAGTTCAGAGCCCAAGTGTTTGTGGTTCGTTTTAGAGGCTACCAGTGGGAGATGAGGACCAGCAAGATCTTTCAGGGCTGGCACCTTTAGTGTAGGAGCAATCGCTGGACGTTCGCAATTTCGGTGTTGAGCTCTGTTCAGATTGAGCAGGAGAGGCTGTGTACGTTGGAAGTTTTAGTAGGCTAAACAAGTTCAGAGCCCAAGTGTTTGTGGTTCGTTTTAGAGGTTACCAGTGGGAGATGAGGACCAGCAAGAGCTTTCAGGGCTGGCACCTTTAGTGTAGGAGCAATCGCTGGACGTTCGCAATTTCGGTGTTGAGCTCTGACGTGAATTAGCGAAAGGAAGCGATGATACGTCTGGACCTTTGAGTGTCTAAACAAGTTCAGAGCCCAAGTGTTTGTGGTTCGTTTTAGAGGCTACCAGTGGGAGATGAGGACCAGCAAGATCTTTCAGGGCTGGCACCTTTAGTGTGGGAGCAATCGCTGGACGTTCGCAATTTCGGTGTTGAGCTCTGGCCAGATTGAGCAGGAGAGGCTGTGTACGTTGGAAGTTTTAGTAGGCTAAACAAGTTCAGAGGCCAAGTGGTTGTGGTTCGTTTGAGAGGTTACCAGTGGGAGATGAGGACCAGCAACAGATTTCAGGGCTGGCACCTTTAGTGTAGGAGCAATCGCTGGACGTTCGCATATTTCCGTGTTGAGCTCTGACGTGAATTAGCGAAAGGAAGCGATGATACGTCTGGACCTTTGAGTGTCTAAACAAGTTCAGAGGCCAAGTGTTTGTGGTTCGTTTTAGAGGTTACCAGTGGGAGATGAGGACCAGCAAGAGCTTTCAGGGCTGGCACCTTTAGTGTAGGAGCAATCGCTGGACGTTCGCAATTTCGGTGTTGAGCTCTGACTTGAATTAGAGAAAGCAAGCGATGATACGTCTGGACCTTTGAGTGTCTAAACAAGTTCAGAGCCCAAGTGTTTGTGGTTCGTTTTAGAGGTTCCCAGTGGGAGATGAGGACCAGCAAAAGCTTTCAGGGCTGGCACCTTTAGTGTAGGAACAATCGCTGGACGTTCGCAATTTCGGTCTTGAGCTCTGGCCAGATTGAGCAGGAGAGGCTGTGTACGTTGGAACTTTTAGTAGGCTAAACAAGTTCAGAGCCCAAGTGTTTGTGGTTCGTTTGAGAGGTTACCAGTGGGAGATGAGGACCAGCAACAGCATTCAGGGATGGCACCTTTAGTGTGGGACCAACCGCTGGACGTTCGTAATTTCGGTGTTGAACTTTGGCCAGATTGAGCAGGAGAGGCAGTGTACGTTGGAAGTTTTAGTAGGCTAAACAAGTTCAGAGCCCAAGTGTTTGTGGTTCGTTTGAGAGGTTACCAGTGGGAGATGAGGACGATCAACAGATTTCAGGGCTGGCACCTTTAGTGTAGGAGCAATCGCTGGACGTTCGCAATTTCGGTGTTGAGCTCTGACGTGAATTAGCGAAAGGAAGCGATGATACGTCTGGACCTTTGAGTGTCTAAACAAGTTCAGAGCCCAAGTGTTTGTGGTTCGTTTTAGAGGTTCCCAGTGGGAGATGAGGACCAGCAAGAGCTTTCAGGGCTGGCACCTTTAGTGTAGGAGCAATCGCTGGACGTTCGCAATTTCGGTGTTGAGCTCTGACGTGAATTAGCGAAAGGAAGCGATGATACATCTGGACCTTTGAGTGTCTAAACAAGTTCAGAGCCCAAGTGTTTGTGGTTCGTTTTAGAGGCTACCAGTGGGAGATGAGGACCAGCAACATCTTTCAGGGCTGGCACCTTTAGTGTAGGAGCAATCGTTGGACGTTCGCAATTTCGGTGTTGAGCTCTGGCCAGATTGAGCAGGAGAGGCTGTGTACGTTGGAAGTTTTAGTAGGCTAAACAAGTTCAGAGCCCAAGTGTTTGTGGTTCGTTTGAGAGGTTACCAGTGGGAGATGAGGACCAGCAACAGCTTTCAGGGCTGGCACCTTTAGTGTAGGAGCAATCGCTGGACGTTCGCAATTTCGGTGTTGAGCTCTGACATGAATTAGCGAAAGGAAGCGATGATATGTCTGGACCTCTGAGTGTCTAAACAAGTTCAGAGCCCAAGTGTTTGTGGTTCCTTTGAGAGCTTCCCAGTGGGAGATGAGGACCAGCAAGAGCTTTCAGGGATGGTACCTTTAGTGTGGGAGCAACCGCTGGACGTTCGCAATTTCGGTGTTGAACTTTGGCCAGATTGAGCAGGAGAGGCTGTGTACGTTGGAAGTTTTAGTAGCCTAAACAAGATAAGAGCCCAAGTGTTTGTGGTTCGTTTTAGAGGTTACCAGGGGGTGATGAGGACCAGCAAGAGCTTTCGGGGCTGGCACCTTTAGTGTAGGAGCAATCGCTGGACGTTCGCAATTTCGGTGTTGAGCTCTGACGTGAATTAGCGAAAGGAAGCGATGATACGTCTGGACCTTTGAGTGTCTAAACAAGTTCAGAGCCCAAGTGTTTGTGGTTCGTTTGAGAGGTTACCAGTGGGAGATGAGGACCAGCAAGAGCTTTCAGGGCTGGCACCTTTAGTGTAGGAGCAATCGCTGTACGTTCGCAATTTCGGTGTTGATCTCTGACGTGAATTAGCGAAAGCAAGCGATGATAAGTCTGGACCTTTGAGTGTCTAAACAAGTTCAGAGGCCAAGTGTTTGTGGTTCGTTTTAGAGGTTACCGGTGGGAGATGAGGACCAGCAAGAGCTTTCAGGGCTGGCACCTTTAGTGTAGGAGCAATCGCTGGACGTTCGCAATTTCGGTGTTGAGCTCTGACGTGAATTAGAGAAAGCAAGCGATGATACGTCTGGACCTTTGAGTGTCTAAACAAGTTCAGAGCCCAAGTGTTTGTGGTTCGTTTTAGAGGTTCCCAGTGGGAGATGAGGACCAGCAAAAGCTTTCAGGGCTGGCACCTTTAGTGTAGGAGCAATCGCTGGACGTTCTCAATTTCGGTGTTGAGCTCTGGCCAGATTGAGCAGGAGAGGCTGTGTACGTTGGAAGTTTTAGTAGGCTAAACAAGTTCAGAGCCCAAGTGTTTGTGGTTCGTTTGAGAGGTTACCAGTGGGAGATGAGGACCAGGAACAGCATTCAGGGATGGCACCTTTAGTGTGGGACCAACCGCTGGACGTTCGCAATTTCGGTGTTGAACTTTGGCCAGATTGAGCAGGAGAGGCAGTGTACGTTGGAAGTTTTAGTAGGCTAAACAAGTTGAGAGCCCAAGTGCTTGTGGTTCGTTTTAGAGGTTACCAGTGGGAGATGAGGACGATCAACAGATTTCAGGGCTGGCACCTTTAGTGTAGGAGCAATCGCTGGACGTTCCCAATTTCAGTGTTGAGCTCTGACGTGAATTAGCGAAAGGAAGCGATGATACGTCTGGACCTTTGAGTGTCTAAACAAGTTCAGAGCCCAAGTGTTTGTGGTTCGTTTAGAGTTTACCAGTGGGAGATGAGGACCAGCAAGATCTTTCAGGGCTGGCACCTTTAATTTAGGAGCAATCGCTGGACGTTCGCAATTTCTGTGTTGATCTCTGACGTGAATTAGCGAAAGGAAGCGATGATACGTCTGGACCTTTGAGTGTCTAAACAAGTTCAGAGCCCAAGTGTTTGTGGTTCATTTTAGAGGGTACCAGTGGGAGATGAGGACCAGCAACAGAATTCAGGGCTGGCACCGTTAGTGTAGGAACAACCACTGGACGGTCGCAATTTCGGTGATGAACTTTGGCCAGAGTGAGCAGGAGAGGCTGTGTATGTTGGAATTTTTTGATAGCCTAAACAAGTTCAGAGGCCAAGTGTTTGTGGTTCGTTTGAGAGGTTACCAGTGGGAGATGAGGAGCAGCAAGAGCTTTCAGGGCTGGCACCTTTAGTGTAGGAGCAATCGCTGGACGTTCGCAATTTCGGTGTTGAGCTCTGACGTGAATTAGCGAAAGGAAGCGATGATACGTCTGGACCTTTGAGTGTCTAAACAAGTTCAGAGCCCAAGTGTTTGTGGTTCGTTTTAGAGGCTACCAGTGGGAGATGAGGACCAGCAAGAGCTTTCAGGGCTGGCACCTTTAGTGTAGGAGCAATCGCTGGACGTTCGCAATTTCGGTGTTGAGCTCTGGCCAGATTGAGCAGGAGAGGCAGTGTATGTTGGAAGTTTTAGTAGGCTAAACAAGTTCAGAGCCCAAGTGTTTGTGGTTCGTTTTAGAGGTTACCAGTGGGAGATGAGGACCAGCAAGAGCTTTCAGGGCTGGCACCTTTAGTGTAGGAGCAATCGCTGGACGTTCGCAATTTCGGTGTTGAGCTCTGACGTGAATTAGCGAAAGGAAGCGATGATACGTCTGGACCTTTGAGTGTCTAAACAAGTTCAGAGACCAAGTGTTTGTGGTTCGTTTTAGAGGTTACCAGTGGGAGATGAGGACCAGCAAAAGCTTTCAGGGCTGGCACCTTTAGTGTAGGAGCAATCGCTGGACGTTCGCAATTTCGGTGTTGAGCTCTGTTCAGATTGAGCAGGAGAGGCAGTGTACGTTTGAAGTTTTAGTAGGCTAAACAAGTTCAGAGGCCAAGTGTTTGTGGTTCGTTTGAGAGGTTACCAGTGGGAGATGAGGAGCAGCAAGAGCTTTCAGGGCTGGCACCTTTAGTGTAGGAGCAATCGCTGGACGTTCGCAATTTCGGTGTTCAGCTCTGACATGAATTAGCGAAAGGAAGCGATGATATGTCTGGACCTCTGAGTGTCTAAACAAGTTCAGAGCCCAAGTGTTTGTGGTTCCTTTGAGAGGTTCCCAGTGGGAGATGAGGACCAGCGCAGCATTCAGGGATGGTACCTTTAGTGTGGGAGCAACCGCTGGACGTTCGCAATTTCGGTGTTGAACTTTGGCCAGATTGAGCAGGAGAGGCTGTGTACGTTGGAAGTTTTAGTAGCCTAAACAAGATAAGAGCCCAAGTGTTTGTGGTTCGTTTTAGAGGTTACCAGGGGGAGATGAGGACCAGCAAGAGCTTTCGGGGCTGGCACCTTTAGTGTAGGAGCAATCGCTGGACGTTCGCAATTTCGGTGTTGAGCTCTGACGTGAATTAGCGAAAGGAAGCGATGATACGTCTGGACCTTTGAGTGTCTAAACAAGTTCAGAGGCCAAGTGTTTGTGGTTCGTTTGAAAGGTTACCAGTGGGAGATGAGGACCAGCAAGAGCTTTCAGGGCTGGCACCTTTAGTGTAGGAGCAATCGCTGGACGTTCGCAATTTCGGTGTTGAGCTCTGACTTGAATTAGAGAAAGCAAGCGATGATACGTCTGGACCTTTGAGTGTCTAAACAAGTTCAGAGCCCAAGTGTTTGTGGTTCGTTTTAGAGGTTCCCGGTGGGAGATGAGGACCAGCAAAAGCTTTCAGGGCTGGCACCTTTAGTGTAGGAACAATCGCTGGACGTTCGCAATTTCGGTGTTGAGCTCTGGCCAGATTGAGCAGGAGAGGCTGTGTACGTTGGAAGTTTTAGTAGGCTAAACAAGTTCAGAGCCCAAGTGTTTGTGGTTCGTTTGAGAGGTTACCAGTGGGAGATGAGGACCAGCAACAGCATTCAGGGATGGCACCTTTAGTGTGGGACCAACCGCTGGACGTTCGCAATTTCGGTGTTGAACTTTGGCCAGATTGAGCAGGAGAGGCAGTGTACGTTGGAAGTTTTAGTAGGCTAAACAAGTTGAGAGCCCAAGTGCTTGTGGTTCGTTTTAGAGGTTACCAGCGGGAGATGAGGACGATCAACAGATTTCAGGGCTGGCACCTTTAGTGTAGGAGCAATCGCTGGACGTTCGCAATTTCGGTGTTGAGCTCTGACGTGAATTAGCGAAAGGAAGCGATGATACGTCTGGACCTTTGAGTGTCTAAACAAGTTCAGAGCCCAAGTGTTTGTGGTTCGTTTTAGAGGCTACCAGTGGGAGATGAGGACCAGCAACAGCTTTCAGGGCTGGCACCTTTAGTGTAGGAGCAATCGCTGGACGTTCGCAATTTCGGTGTTGAGCTCTGGCCAGATTGAGCAGGAGAGGCTGTGTACGTTGGAAGTTTTAGTAGGCTAAACAAGTTCAGAGCCCAAGTGTTTGTGGTTCGTTTTAGAGGCTACCAGTGGGAGATGAGGACCAGCAACAGCTTTCAGGGCTGGCACCTTTAGTGTGGGAGCAACCGCTGGACGTTCGCAATTTCGGTGTTGAACTTTGGCCAGATTGAGCAGGAGAGGCTGTGTACGTTGGAAGTTTTAGTAGGCTAAACAAGTTCAGAGCCCAAGTGTTTGTGGTTCGTTTTAGAGGTTACCAGGGGGAGATGAGGACCAGCAAGAGCTTTCGGGGCTGGCACCTTTAGTGTAGGAGCAATCGCTGGACGTTCGCAATTTCGGTGTTGAGCTCTGACGTGAATTAGCGAAAGGAAGCGATGATACGTCTGGACCTTTGAGTGTCTAAACAAGTTCAGAGGCCAAGTGTTTGTGGTTCGTTTTAGAGGTTCCCAGTGGGAGATGAGGACCAGCAAAAGCTTTAAGGGCTGGCACCTTTAGTGAAGGAACAATCGCTGGACGTTCGCAATTTCGGTCTTGAGCTCTGGCCAGATTGAGCAGGAGAGGCTGTGTACGTTGGAAGTTTTAGTAGGCTAAACAAGTTCAGAGCCCAAGTGTTTGTGGTTCGTTTGAGAGGTTACCAGTGGGAGATGAGGACCAGCAACAGCATTCAGGGATGGCACCTTTAGTGTGGGACCAACCGCTGGACGTTCGCAATTTCGGTGTTGAACTTTGGCCAGATTGAGCAGGAGAGGCAGTGTACGTTGGAAGTTTTAGTAGACTAAACAAGTTCAGAGCCCAGGTGCTTGTGGTTCGTTTTAGAGGTTACCAGTGGGAGATGAGGACGATCAACAGATTTCAGGGCTGGCACCTTTAGTGTAGGAGCAATCGCTGGACGTTCGCAATTTCGGTGTTGAGCTCTGACGTGAATTAGCGAAAGGAAGCGATGATACGTCTGGACCTTTGAGTGTCTAAACAAGTTCAGAGCCCAAGTGTTTGTGGTTCGTTTTAGAGGCTACCAGTGGGAGATGAGGACCAGCAAGATCTTTCAGGGCTGGCACCTTTAGTGTAGGAGCAATCGCTGGACGTTCGCAATTTCGGTGTTGAGCTCTGGCCAGATTGAGCAGGAGAGGCTGTGTACGTTGGAAGTTTTAGTAGGCTAAACAAGTTCAGAGCCCAAGTGTTTGTGGTTCGTTTGAGAGGTTACCAGTGGGAGATGAGGACCAGCAAGAGCTTTCAGGGCTGGCACCTTTAGTGTAGGAGCAATCGCTGGACGTTCGCAATTTCGGTGTTGAGCTCTGACATGAATTAGCGAAAGGAAGCGATGATATGTCTGGACCTCTGAGTGTCTAAACAAGTTCAGAGCCCAAGTGTTTGTGGTTCCTTTGAGAGGTTCCCAGTGGGAGATGAGGACCAGCGCAGCATTCAGGGATGGTACCTTTAGTGTGGGAGCAACCGCTGGACGTTCGCAATTTCGGTGTTGAACTTTGGCCAGATTGAGCAGGAGAGGCTGTGTACGTTGGAAGTTTTAGTAGCCTAAACAAGATAAGAGCCCAAGTGTTTGTGGTTCGTTTTAGAGGTTACCAGTGGGAGATGAGGACCAGCAAGAGCTTTCAGGGCTGGCACCTTTAGTGTAGGAGCAATCGCTGGACGTTCGCAATTTCGGTGTTGATCTCTGACGTGAATTAGAGAAAGCAAGCGATGATACGTCTGGACCTTTGAGTGTCTAAACAAGTTCAGAGCCCAAGTGTTTGTGGTTCGTTTTAGAGGTTCCCAGTGGGAGATGAGGACCAGCAAAAGCTTTCAGGGCTGGCACCTTTAGTGTAGGAGCAATCGCTGGACGTTCGCAATTTCGGTGTTGAGCTCTGGCCAGATTGAGCAGGAGAGGCTGTGTACGTTGGAAGTTTTAGTAGGCTAAACAAATTCAGAGCCCAAGTGTTTGTGGTTCGTTTGAGAGGTTACCAGTGGGAGATGAGGACCAGCAACAGCATTCAGGGATGGCACCTTTAGTGTGGGACCAACCGCTGGACGTTCGCAATTTCGGTGTTGAACTTTTTCCAGATTGAGCAGGAGAGGCAGTGTACGTTTGAAGTTTTAGTAGGCTAAACAAGTTCAGAGCCCAAGTGTTTGTGGTTCGTTTTAGAGGTTACCACTGGGAGATGAGGACGATCAACAGATTTCAGGGCTGGCACCTTTAGTGTAGGAGCAATCGCTGGACGTTCGCAATTTCGGTGTTGAGCTCTGACGTGAATTAGCGAAAGGAAGCGATGACACATCTGGACCTTTGAGTGTCTAAACAAGTTCAGAGCCCAAGTGTTTGTGGTTCGTTTTAGAGGCTACCAGTGGGAGATGAGGACCAGCAAGATCTTTCAGGGCTGGCACCTTTAGTGTAGGAGCAATCGCTGGACGTTCGCAATTTCGGTGTTGAGCTCTGGCCAGATTGAGCAGGAGAGGCTGTGTACGTTGGAAGTTTTAGTAGGCTAAACAAGTTCAGAGCCCAAGTGTTTGTGGTTCGTTTGAGAGGTTACCAGTGGGAGATGAGGACCAGCAACAGCATTCAGGGATGGCACCTTTAGTGTGGGACCAGCCGCTGGACGTTCGCAATTTCGGTGTTGAACTTTGGCCAGATTGAGCAGGAGAGGCAGTGTACGTTTGAATTTTTAGTAGGCTAAACAAGTTCAGAGCCCAAGTGCTTGTGGTTCGTTTTAGAGGTTACCAGTGGGAGATGAGGACGATCAACAGATTTCAGGGCTGGCACCTTTAGTGTAGGAGCAATCGCTGGACGTTCGCAATTTCGGTGTTGAGCTCTGACGTGAATTAGCGAAAGGAAGCGATGATACGTCTGGACCTTTGAGTGTCTAAACAAGTTCAGAGCCCAAGTGTTTGTGGTTCGTTTTAGAGGCTACCAGTGGGAGATGAGGACCAGCAAGATCTTTCAGGGCTGGCACCTTTAGTGTAGGAGCAATCGCTGGACGTTCGCAATTTCGGTGTTGAGCTCTGGCCAGATTGAGCAGGAGAGGCTGTGTACGTTGGAAGTTTTAGTAGGCTAAACAAGTTCAGAGCCCAAGTGTTTGTGGTTCGTTTGAGAGGTTACCAGTGGGAGATGAGGACCAGCAACAGCTTTCAGGGCTGGCACCTTTAGTGTAGGAGCAATCGCTGGACGTTCGCAATTTCCGTTTTGAGCTCTGACATGAATTAGCGAAAGGAAGCGATGATATTTCTGGACCTCTGAGTGTCTAAACAAGTTCAGAGCCCAAGTGTTTGTGGTTCCTTTGAGAGGTTCCCAGTGGGAGATGAGGACCAGCGCAGCATTCAGGGATGGTACCTTTAGTGTGGGAGCAACCGCTGGATGTTCGCAATTTCGGTGTTGAACTTTGGCCAGATTGAGCAGGAGAGGCTGTGTACGTTGGAAGTTTTAGTAGCCTAAACAAGATAAGAGCCCAAGTGTTTGTGGTTCGTTTTAGAGGTTACCGGTGGGAGATGAGGACCAGCAAGAGCTTTCAGGGCTGGCACCTTTAGTGTAGGAGCAATCGCTGGACGTTCGCAATTTCGGTGTTGAGCTCTGACGTGAATTAGAGAAAGCAAGCGATGATACGTCTGGACCTTTGAGTGTCTAAACAAGTTCAGAGCCCAAGTGTTTGTGGTTCGTTTTAGAGGTTCCCAGTGGGAGATGAGGACCAGCAAGAGCTTTCAGGGCTGGCACCTTTAGTGTAGGAGCAATCGCTGGACGTTCGCACTTTCGGTGTTGAGCTCTGGCCAGATTGAGCAGGAGAGGCAGTGTACGTTTGAAGTTTTAGTAGGCTAAACAAGTTCAGAGGCCAAGTGTTTGTGGTTCGTTTGAGAGGTTACCAGTGGGAGATGAGGACGATCAACAGATTTCAGGGCTGGCACCTTTAGTGTAGGAGCAATCGCTGGACGTTCCCAATTTCGGTGTTGAGCTCTGACGTGAATTAGCGAAAGGAAGCGATGATACGTCTGGACCTTTGAGTGTCTAAACAAGTTCAGAGCCCAAGTGTTTGTGGTTCATTTTAGAGGGTACCAGTGGGAGATGAGGACCAGCAAAAGCTTTCAGGGCTGGCACCTTTAGTGTAGGAGCAATCGCTGGACGTTCGCAATTTCGGTGTTGAGCTCTGGCCAGATTGAGCAGGAGAGGCAGTGTACGTTTGAAGTTTTAGTAGGCTAAACAAGTTCAGAGCCCAAGTGTTTGTGGTTCGTTTGAGAGGTTACCAGTGGGAGATGAGGAGCAGCAAGAGCTTTCAGGGCTGGCACCTTTAGTGTAGGAGCAATCGCTGGACGTTCGCAATTTCGGTGTTGAACTTTGGCCAGATTGAGCAGGAGAGGCAGTGTACGTTTGAAGTTTTAGTAGGCTAAACAAGTTCAGAGCCCAAGTGTTTGTGGTTCATTTGAGAGGTTAGCAGGGGGAGATGAGGACGATCAACAGATTTCAGGGCTGGCACCTTTAGTGTAGGAGCAATCGCTGGACGTTCCCAATTTCGGTGTTGAGCTCTGACGTGAATTAGCGAAAGGAAGCGATGATACGTCTGGACCTTCGAGTGTCTAAACAAGTTCAGAGCCCAAGTGTTTGTGGTTCGTTTTAGAGGTTCCCAGTGGGAGATGAGGACCAGCAAGAGCTTTCAGGGCTGGCACCTTTAATTTAGGAGCAATCGCTGGACGTTCGCAATTTCTGTGTTGACCTCTGACGTGAATTAGCGAAAGGAAGCGATGATACGTCTGGACCTTTGAGTGTCTAAACAAGTTCAGAGCCCAAGTGTTTGTGGTTCATTTTAGAGGGTACCAGTGGGAGATGAGGACCAGCAACAGAATTCAGGGCTGGCACCGTTAGTGTAGGAACAACCACTGGACGGTCGCAATTTCGGTGATGAACTTTGGCCAGAGTGAGCAGGAGAGGCTGTGTATGTTGGAATTTTTTGATAGCCTAAACAAGTTCAGAGCCCAAGTGTTTGTGGTTCGTTTTAGAGGTTACCAGTGGATGATGAGGAGCAGCAAGATCTTTCAGGGCTGGCACCTTTAGTGTAGGAGCAATCGCTGGACGTTCGCAATTTCGGTGTTGAGCTCTGACGTGAATTAGCGAAAGGAAGCGATGATACGTCTGGACCTTTGAGTGTCTAAACAAGTTCAGAGCCAAGTGTTTGTGGTTCGTTTTAGAGGTTACCAGTGGGAGATGAGGACCAGCAAGAGCTTTCAGGGCTGGCACCTTTAGTGTAGGAGCAATCGCTGGACGTTCACAATTTCGGTGTTGAGCTCTGGCCAGATTGAGCAGGAGAGGCTGTGTACGTTGGAAGTTTTAGTAGGCTAAACAAGTTCAGAGCCCAAGTGTTTGTGGTTCGTTTGAGAGGTTACCAGTGGGAGATGAGGACCAGCAAGATCTTTCAGGGCTGGCCCCTTTAGTGTAGGAGCAATCGCTGGACGTTCGCAGTTTCATTGTTGAGCTCTGACGTGAATTAGCGAAAGGAAGCGATGATACGTCTGGACCTTTGAGTGTCTAAACAAGTTCAGAGCCCAAGTGTTTTGGTTCGTTTGAGAGGTTCCCAGTGGGAGATGAGGACCAGCAAGAGCTTTCAGGGCTGGCACCTTTAGTGTAGGAGCAATCGCTGGACGTTCGAAATTTCGGTGTTGAGCTCTGGCCAGTTGAGCAGGAGAGGCAGTGTACGTTGGAAGTTTTAGTAGGCTAAACAAGTTCAGAGGCCAAGTGTTTGTGGTTCGTTTAAGAGGTTACCAGTGGGAGATGAGGACCAGCAAGAGCTTTCAGGGCTGGCACCTTTAGGTTAGGAGCAATCGCTGGACGTTCACAATTTCGGTGTTGAGCTCTGACATGAATTAGCGAAAGGAAGCGATGATACGTCTGGACCTTTGAGTGTCTAAACAAGTTCAGAGCCCAAGTGTTTGTGGTTCGTTTGAGAGGTTACCAGTGGGAGATGAGGACCAGCAAGAGCTTTCAGGGCTGGCACCTTTAGTGTAGGAGCAATCGCTGGACGTTCGCAATTTCGGTGTTGAGCTCTGGCCAGATTGAGCAGGAGAGGCTGTGTACGTTGGAAGTTTTAGTAGGCTAAACAAGTTCAGAGCCCAAGTGTTTGTGGTTCGTTTGAGAGGTTACCAGTGGGAGATGAGGACCAGCAACAGCTTTCAGGGCTGGCACCTTTAGTGTAGGGGCAATCGCTGGACGTTCGCAATTTCGGTGTTGAGCTCTGGCCAGATTGAGCAGGAGAGGCTGTGTACGTTGGAAGTTTTAGTAGCCTAAACAAGTTCAGAGGCCAAGTGTTTGTGGTTCGTTTGAGAGGTTACCAGTGGGAGATGAGGACCAGCAAGAGCTTTCAGGGCTGGCACCTTTAGTGTAGGAGCAATCGCTGGACGTTCGCAATTTCAGTGTTGAGCTCTGACGTGAATTAGCGAAAGGAAGCGATGATACGTCTGGACCTTTGAGTGTCTAAACAAGTTCAGAGCCCAAGTGTTTGTGGTTCGTTTGAGAGGTTCCCAGTGGGAGATGAGGACCAGCAAGAGCTTTCAGGGCTGGCACCTTTAGTGTAGGAGCAATCGCTGGACGTTCACAATTTCGGTGTTGAGCTCTGGTCAGTTGAGCAGGAGAGGCAGTGTACGTTGGAAGTTTTAGTAGCCTAAACAAGTTCAGAGCCCAAGTGTTTGTGGTTCGTTTTAGAGGTTACCAGTGGGAGATGAGGACCAGCAAGATCTTTCAGGGGTGGCACCTTTAGTGTAGGAGCAATCGCTGGACGTTCGCAATTTCGGTGTTGAGCTCTGGCCAGATTGAGCAGGAGAGGCTGTGTACGTTGGGAGTTTTAGTAGGCTAAACAAGTTCAGAGCCCAAGTGGTTGTGGTTCGTTTGAGAGGTTACCAGTGGGAGATGAGGACCAGCAAGAGCTTTCAGGGCTGGCCCCTTTAGTGTAGGAGCAATCGCTGGACGTTCGCAGTTTCATAGTTGAGCTCTGACGTGAATTAGCGAAAGGAAGCGATGATACGTCTGGACCTTTGAGTATCTAAAAAAGTTCAGAGCCCAAGTGTTTTGGTTCGTTTGAGAGGTTCCCAGTGGGAGATGAGGACCAGCAAGAGCTTTCAGGGCTGGCACCTTTAGTGTAGGAGCAATCGCTGGACGTTCGCAATTTCGGTGTTGAGCTCTGGCCAGTTGAGCAGGAGAGGCAGTGTACGTTGGAAGTTTTAGTAGGCTAAACAAGTTCAGAGGCCAAGTGTTTGTCGTTCGTTTAAGAGGTTACCAGTGGGAGATGAGGACCAGCAAGAGCTTTCAGGGCTGGCACCTTTAGTGTAGGAGCAATCGCTGGACGTTCACAATTTCGGTGTTGAGCTCTGACGTGAATTAGCGAAAGGAAGCAATGATACGTCTGGACCTTTGAGTGTCTAAACAAGTTCAGAGCCCAAGTGTTTGTCGTTCGTTTGAGAGGTTACCAGTGGGAGATGAGGACCAGCAAGAGCTTTCAGGGCTGGCACCTTTAGTGTAGGAGCAATCGCTGGACGTTCGCAATTTCGGTGTTGAGCTCTGGCCAGATTGAGCAGGAGAGGCAGTGTACGTTTGAAGTTTTAGTAGGCTAAACAAGTTCAGAGCCCAAGTGTTTGTGGTTCGTTTGAGAGGTTACCAGTGGGAGATGAGGAGCAGCAAGAGCTTTCAGGGCTGGCACCTTTAGTGTAGGAGCAATCGCTGGACGTTCGCAATTTCGGTGTTGAGCTCTGGCCAGTTTGAGCAGGAGAGGCTGTGTACGTTGGAAGTTTTAGTAGGCTAAACAAGTTCAGAGCCCAAGTGTTTGTGGTTCGTTTGAGAGGTTACCAGTGGGAGATGAGGACCAGCAACAGCTTTCAGGGCTGGCACCTTTAGTGTAGGAGCAATCGCTGGACGTTCGCAATTTCAGTGTTGAGCTCTGACGTGAATTAGCGAAAGGAAGCGATGATACGTCTGGACCTTTGAGTGTCTAAACAAGTTCAGAGCCCAAGTGTTTGTGGTTCGTTTGAGAGGTTACCAGTGGGAGATGAGGACCAGCAAGAGCTTTCAGGGCTGGCACCTTTAGTGTAGGAGCAATCGCTGGACGTTCACAATTTCGGTGTTGAGCTCTGGTCAGTTGAGCAGGAGAGGCAGTGTACGTTGGAAGTTTTAGTAGCCTAAACAAGTTCAGAGCCCAAGTGTTTGTGGTTCGTTTTAGAGGTTACCAGTGGGAGATGAGGACCAGCAAGAGCTTTCAGGGCTGGCACCTTTACTGTAGGAGCAACCACTGGAATTTCGCAATTTCGGTGTTGAACTTCGGTCAGATTGAGCAGGAGAGGCTGTGTACGTTTGAAGTTTTAGTAGGCTAAACAAGTTCAGAGCCCAAGTGTTTGTGGTTCGTTTGAGAGGTTACCAGTGGGAGATGAGGACAAGCAAGAGCTTTCAGGGCTGGCACCTTTAGTGTAGGAGCAATCGCTGGACGTTCCCAATTTCGGTGTTGATCTGTGAGGTGAATTAGCGAAAGGAAGCGATGATACGTCTGGACCTTTGAGTGTCTAAACAAGTTCAGAGCCCAAGTGTTTGTGGTTCGTTTGAGAGGCTACCAGTGGGAGATGAGGACCAGCAAGAGCTTTCAGGGCTGGCACCTTTAGTGTAGGAGCAATCGCTGGACGTTCACAATTTCGGTGTTGAGCTCTGGCCAGTTGAGCAGGAGAGGCAGTGTACGTTGGAAGTTTTAGTAGGCTAAACAAGTTCAGAGCCCAAGTGTTTGTGGTTCGTTTGAGAGGTTACCAGTGGGAGATGAGGACCAGCAACAGCTTTCAGGGCTGGCACCTTTAGTGTAGGAGCAATCGCTGGACGTTCGGAATTTCGGGGTTGAGCTCTGGCCAGATTGAGCAGGAGAGGCTGTGTACGTTGGAAGTTTTAGTAGGCTAAACAAGTTCAGAGCCCAAGTGGTTGTGGTTCGTTTGAGAGGTTACCAGTGGGAGATGAGGACCAGCAAGAGCTTTCAGGGCTGGCACCTTTAGTGTAGGAGCAATTGCTGGACGTTCCCAATTTCGGTGTTGAGCTCTGACGTGAATTAGCGAAAGGAAGCGATGATACGTCTGGACCTTTGAGTGTCTAAACAAGTTCAGAGCCCAAGTGTTTGTGGTTCGGGTTTAGAGGGTACAGGTGGGAGATGAGGACCAGCAACAGAATTCAGGGCTGGCACCGTTAGTGTAGGAGCAATTGCTGGACGGTCGCAATTTTGGTGATGAACTTTGGCCACATTGAGCAGGAGAGGCTGTGTATGTTGGAAGTTTTAGTAGGCTAAACAAGTTCAGAGCCCAAGTGTTTGTAGTTCGTTTTAGAGGTTACCAGTGGGAGATGAGGACCAGCAAGAGCTTTCAGGGCTGGCACCTTTAGTGTAGGAGCAATTGCTGGACGTTCGCAATTTCAGTGTTGATCTCTGAGGTGAATTAGCGAAAGGAAGCGATGATACGTCTGGACCTTTGAGTGTCTAAACAAGTTCAGAGCCCAAGTGTTTGTGGTTCGTTTGAGAGGTTGCCAGTGGGAGATGAGGACCAGCAACAGAATTCAGGGTTGGCACCTTTAGTGTAGGGGCAATCGCTGGACGTTTGCAATTTCGGTGTTGAGCTCTGGCCAGATTGAGCAGGAGAGGCTGTGTACGTTGGAAGTTTTAGTAGGCTAAACAAGTTCAGAGCCCAAGTGTTTGTGGTTCGTTTGAGAGGTTACCAGTGGGAGATGAGGACCAGCAAGAGCTTTCAGGGCTGGCACCTTTAGTGTAGGAGCAATCGCTGGACGTTCGTAATTTCAGTGTTGAGCTCTGGCCAGATTGAGCAGGAGAGGCTGTGTACGTTGGAAGTTTTAGTAGCCTAAACAAGTGCAGAGCCCAAGTGTTTGTGGTTCGTTTGAGAGGTTACCAGTGGGAGATGAGGACCAGCAACAGCTTTCAGGGCTGGCACCTTTAGTGTAGGGGCAATCGCTGGACGTTCGCAATTTCGGTGTTGAGCTCTGGCCAGATTGAGCAGGAGAGGCTGTGTACGTTGGAAGTTTTAGTAGCCTAAACAAGTTCAGAGGCCAAGTGTTTGTGGTTCGTTTGAGAGGTTACCAGTGGGAGATGAGGACCAGCAAGAGCTTTCAGGGCTGGCACCTTTAGTGTAGGAGCAATCGCTGGACGTTCGCAATTTCAGTGTTGAGCTCTGACGTGAATTAGCGAAAGGAAGCGATGATACGTCTGGACCTTTGAGTGTCTAAACAAGTTCAGAGGCCAAGTGTTTGTGGTTCGTTTGAGAGGTTCCCAGTGGGAAATGAGGACCAGCAAGAGCTTTCAGGGCTGGCACCTTTAATTTAGGAGCAATCGCTGGACGTTCGCAATTTCTGTGTTGACCTCTGACGTGAATTAGCGAAAGGAAGCCATGATACGTCTGGACCTTTGAGTGTCTAAACAAGTTCAGAGCCCAAGTGTTTGTGGTTCATTTTAGAGGGTACCAGTGGGAGATGAGGACCAGCAACAGAATTCAGGGCTGGCACCGTTAGTGTAGGAACAACCACTGGACGGTCGCAATTTCGGTGATGAACTTTGGCCAGAGTGAGCAGGAGAGGCTGTGTATGTTGGAATTTTTTGATAGCCTAAACAAGTTCAGAGCCCAAGTGTTTGTGGTTCGTTTTAGAGGTTACCAGTGGGAGATGAGGAGCAGCAAGATCTTTCAGGGCTGGCACCTTTAGTGTAGGAGCAATCGCTGGACGTTCGCAATTTCGGTGTTGAGCTCTGACGTGAATTAGCGAAAGGAAGCGATGATACGTCTGGACCTTTGAGTGTCTAAACAAGTTCAGAGCCCAAGTGTTTGTGGTTCGTTTTAGAGGTTACCAGTGGGAGATGAGGACCAGCAAGAGCTTTCAGGGCTGGCACCTTTAGTGTAGGAGCAATCGCTGGACGTTCACAATTTCGGTGTTGAGCTCTGTCCAGATTGAGCAGGAGAGGCAGTGTACGTTGGAAGTTTTAGTAGGCTAAACAAGTTCAGAGCCCAAGTGTTTGTGGTTCGTTTGAGAGGTTACCAGTGGGAGATGAGGACCAGCAAGATCTTTCAGGGGTGGCACCTTTAGTGTAGGAACAATCGCTGGACGTTCGCAATTTCGGTGTTGAGCTCTGGCCAGATTGAGCAGGAGAGGCTGTGTACGTTGGAAGTTTTAGTAGGCTAAACAAGTTGAGAGCCCAAGTGTTTGTGGTTCGTTTGAGAGGTTACCAGTGGGAGATGAGGACCAGCAAGAGCTTTCAGGGCTGGCCCCTTTAGTGTAGGAGCAATCGCTGGACGTTCGCAGTTTCATTGTTGAGCTCTGACGTGAATTAGCGAAAGGAAGCGATGATACGTCTGGACCTTTGAGTGTCTAAACAAGTTCAGAGCCCAAGTGTTTTGGTTCGTTTGAGAGGTTCCCAGTGGGAGATGAGGACCAGCAAGAGCTTTCAGGGCTGGCACCTTTAGTGTAGGAGCAATCGCTGGACGTTCGAAATTTCGGTGTTGAGCTCTGGCCAGTTGAGCAGGAGAGGCAGTGTACGTTGGAAGTTTTAGTAGGCTAAACAAGTTCAGAGGCCAAGTGTTTGTGGTTCGTTTAAGAGGTTACCAGTGGGAGATGAGGACCAGCAAGAGCTTTCAGGGCTGGCACCTTTAGGTTAGGAGCAATCGCTGGACGTTCACAATTTCGGTGTTGAGCTCTGACAGGAATTAGCGAAAGGAAGCGATGATACGTCTGGACCTTTGAGTGTCTAAACAAGTTCAGAGCCCAAGTGTTTGTGGTTCGTTTGAGAGGTTACCAGTGGGAGATGAGGACCAGCAAGAGCTTTCAGGGCTGGCACCTTTAGTGTAGGAGCAATCGCTGGACGTTCGCAATTTCGGTGTTGAGCTCTGGCCAGATTGAGCAGGAGAGGCTGTGTACGTTGGAAGTTTTAGTAGGCTAAACAAGTTCAGAGCCCAAGTGTTTGTGGTTCGTTTTAGAGGTTACCAGTGGGAGATGAGGACCAGCAAGAGCTTTCAGGGCTGGCACCTTTAGTGTAGGAGCAATCGCTGGACGTTCGCAATTTCAGTGTTGAGCTCTGACGTGAATTAGCGAAAGGAAGCGATGATACGTCTGGACCTTTGAGTGTCTAAACAAGTTCAGAGCCCAAGTGTTTGTGGTTCGTTTGAGAGGTTCCCAGTGGGAGATGAGGACCAGCAAGAGCTTTCAGGGCTGGCACCTTTAGTGTAGGAGCAATCGCTGGACGTTCACAATTTCGGTGTTGAGCTCTGGTCAGTTGAGCAGGAGAGGCAGTGTACGTTGGAAGTTTTAGTAGCCTAAACAAGTTCAGAGCCCAAGTGTTTGTGGTTCGTTTTAGAGGTTACCAGTGGGAGATGAGGACCAGCAAGATCTTTCAGGGGTGGCACCTTTAGTGTAGGAGCAATCGCTGGACGTTCGCAATTTCGGTGTTGAGCTCTGGCCAGATTGAGCAGGAGAGGCTGTGTACGTTGGAAGTTTTAGTAGGCTAAACAAGTTCAGAGCCCAAGTGGTTGTGGTTCGTTTGAGAGGTTACCAGTGGGAGATGAGGACCAGCAAGAGCTTTCAGGGCTGGCCCCTTTAGTGTAGGAGCAATCGCTGGACGTTCGCAGTTTCATAGTTGAGCTCTGACGTGAATTAGCGAAAGGAAGCGATGATACGTCTGGACCTTTGAGTATCTAAACAAGTTCAGAGCCCAAGTGTTTTGGTTCGTTTGAGAGGTTACCAGTGGGAGATGAGGACCAGCAAGAGCTTTCAGGGCTGGCACCTTTAGTGTAGGATCAATCGCTGGACGTTCGCAATTTCGGTGTTGAGCTCTGGCCAGATTGAGCAGGAGAGGCAGTGTACGTTTGAAGTTTTAGTAGGCTAAACAAGTTCAGAGCCCAAGTGTTTGTGGTTCGTTTGAGAGGTTACCAGTGGGAGATGAGGAGCAGCAAGATCTTTCAGGGCTGGCACCTTTAGTGTAGGAGCAATCGCTGGACGTTCGCAATTTCGGTGTTGAGCTCTGGCCAGTTTGAGCAGGAGAGGCTGTGTACGTTGGAAGTTTTAGTAGCCTAAACAAGTTCAGAGCCCAAGTGTTTGTGGTTCGTTTGAGAGGTTACCAGTGGGAGATGAGGACCAGCAAGAGCTTTCAGGGCTGGCACCTTTAGTGTAGGAGCAATCGCTGGACGTTCGCAATTTCAGTGTTGAGCTCTGACGTGAATTAGCGAAAGGAAGCGATGATACGTCTGGACCTTTGAGTGTCTAAACAAGTTCAGAGCCCAAGTGTTTGTGGTTCGTTTGAGAGGTTCCCAGTGGGAGATGAGGACCAGCAAGAGCTTTCAGGGCTGGCACCTTTAGTGTAGGAGCAATCCCTGGACGTTCGCAATTTCAGTGTTGAACTTTGGTCAGATTGAGCAGGAGAGGCTGTGTACGTTGGAAGTTTTAGTAGCCTAAACAAGTTCAGAGCCCAAGTGTTTGTGGTTCGTTTGAGAGGTTACCGGTGGGAGATGAGGACCAGCAAGAGCTTTCAGGGCTGGCACCTTTAGTGTAGGAGCAATCGCTGGACGTTCGCAATTTCGGTGTTGAGCTCTGGCCAGTTGAGCAGGAGAGGCTGTGTACGTTGGAAGTTTTAGTAGGCTAAACAAGTTCAGAGCCCAAGTGTTTGTGGTTCGTTTGAGAGGTTACCAGTGGGAGATGAGGACCAGCAAGAGCTTTCAGGGCTGGCCCCTTTAGTTTAGGAGCAATTGCTGGACGTTCGCAATTTGGGCGTTGAGCTCTGGCCAGATTGAGCAGGAGAGGCTGTGTACGTTGGAAGTTTTAGTAGCCTAAACAAGTTCAGAGCCCAAGTGTTTGTGGTTCGTTTGAGAGGTTACCAGTGGGAGATGAGGACCAGCAAGAGCTTTCAGGGCTGGCACCTTTACTGCAGGAGCAACCACTGCAATTTCGCAATTTCGGTGTTGAACTTCGGTCAGATTGAGCAGGAGAGGCTGTGTACGTTGGAAGTTTTAGTAGCCTAAACAAGTTCAGAGCCCAAGTGTTTGTGGTTCGTTTGAGAGGTTACCAGTGGGAGATGAGGACCAGCAAGAGCTTTCAGGGCTGGCACCTTTAGTGTAGGAGCAATCGCTGGACGTTCCCAATTTCGGTGTTGATCTGTGAGGTGAATTAGCGAAAGGAAGCGATGATACGTCTGGACCTTTGAGTGTCTAAACAAGTTCAGAGCCCAAGTGTTTGTGGTTCGTTTGAGAGGCTACCAGTGGGAGATGAGGACCAGCAAGAGCTTTCAGGGCTGGCACCTTTAGTGTAGGAGCAATCGCTGGACGTTCACAATTTCGGTGTTGAGCTCTGGCCCGTTGAGCAGGAGAGGCAGTGTACGTTGGAAGTTTTAGTAGGCTAAACAAGTTCAGAGCCCAAGTGTTTGTGGTTCGTTTGAGAGGTTACCAGTGGGAGATGAGGACCAGCAACAGCTTTCAGGGCTGGCACCTTTAGTGTAGGAGCAATCGCTGGACGTTCGGAATTTCGGGGTTGAGCTCTGGCCAGATTGAGCAGGAGAGGCTGTGTACGTTGGAAGTTTTAGTAGGCTAAACAAGTTCAGAGCCCAAGTGGTTGTGGTTCGTTTGAGAGGTTACCAGTGGGAGATGAGGACCAGCAAGAGCTTTCAGGGCTGGCACCTTTAGTGTAGGAGCAATTGCTGGACGTTCGCAATTTCGGTGTTGAGCTCTGACGTGAATTAGCGAAAGGAAGCGATGATACGTCTGGACCTTTGAGTGTCTAAACAAGTTCAGAGCCCAAGTGTTTGTGGTTTGGGTTTAGAGGGTACAGGTGGGAGATGAGGACCAGCAACAGAATTCAGGGCTGGCACCTTTAGTGTAGGAGCAATTGCTGGACGGTCGCAATTTTGGTGATGAACTTTGGCCACATTGAGCAGGAGAGGCTGTGTACGTTGGAAGTTTTGATAGCCTAAACAAGTTCAGAGCCCAAGTGTTTGTAGTTCGTTTTAGAGGTTACCAGTGGGAGATGAGGACCAGCAAGAGCTTTCAGGGCTGGCACCTTTAGTGTAGGAGCAATTGCTGGACGTTCGCAATTTCAGTGTTGATCTCTGAGGTGAATTAGCGAAAGGAAGCGATGATACGTCTGGACCTTTGAGTGTCTAAACAAGTTCAGAGCCCAAGTGTTTGTGGTTCGTTTGAGAGGTTACCAGTGGGAGATGAGGACCAGCAACAGAATTCAGGGTTGGCACCTTTAGTGTAGGGGCAATCGCTGGACGTTCGCAATTTCGGTGTTGAGCTCTGGCCAGATTGAGCAGGAGAGGCTGTGTACGTTGGAAGTTTTAGTAGGCTAAACAAGTTCAGAGGCCAAGTGTTTGTGGTTCGTTTGAGAGGTTACCAGTGGGAGATGAGGACCAGCAAGAGCTTTCAGGGCTGGCACCTTTAGTGTAGGAGCAATCGCTGGACGTTCGTAATTTCAGTGTTGAGCTCTGGCCAGATTGAGCAGGAGAGGCTGTGTACGTTGGAAGTTTTAGTAGCCTAAACAAGTGCAGAGCCCAAGTGTTTGTGGTTCGTTTGAGAGGTTCCCAGTGGGAGATGAGGACCAGCAAGAGCTTTCAGGGCTGGCACCTTTAGTGTAGGGGCAATCGGTGGACGTTCGCAATTTCGGTGTTGAGCTCTGGCCAGATTGAGCAGGAGAGGCTGTGTACGTTGGAAGTTTTAGTAGCCTAAACAAGTTCAGAGGCCAAGTGTTTGTGGTTCGTTTTATAGGTTACCAGTGGGAGATGAGGACCAGCAACAGCATTCAGGGCTGGCACCTTTAGTGTAGGAGCAATCGCTGGACTTTTGCAATTTCGGTGTTGATCTGTGAGGTGAATTAGCGAAAGGAAGCGAAGATACGTCTGGACCTTTGAGTGTCTAAACAAGTTCAGATCCCAAGTGTTTGTGGTTCGTTTGAGAGGCTACCAGTGGGAGATGAGGACCAGCAAGAGCTTTCAGGGCTGGCACCTTTAGTGAAAAAGCAATCGCTGGACGTTCACAATTTCGGTGTTGAGCTCTGGTCAGTTGAGCAGGAGAGGCAGTGTACGTTGGAAGTTTTAGTAGGCTAAACAAGTTCAGAGGCCAAGTGTTTGTGGTTCGTTTGAGAGGTTACCAGTGGGAGATGAGGACCAGCAACAGCTTTCAGGGCTGGCACCTTTAGTGTAGGAGCAATCGGTGGACGTTCGCAATTTCGGTGTTGAGCTCTGGCCAGATTGAGCAGGAGAGGCTGTGTACGTTGGAAGTTTTAGTAGCCTAAACAAGTTCAGAGCCCAAGTGTTTGTGGTTCGTTTGAGAGGTTACCAGTGGGAGATGAGGACCAGCAAGAGCTTTCAGGGCTGGCACCTTTAGTGTAGGAGCAATCCCTGGACGTTCGCAATTTCAGTGTTGAACTTTGGTCAGATTGAGCAGGAGAGGCTGTGTACGTTGGAAGTTTTAGTAGCCTAAACAAGTTCAGAGCCCAAGTGTTTGTGGTTCGTTTGAGAGGTTACCGGTGGGAGATGAGGACCAGCAAGAGCTTTCAGGGCTGGCACCTTTAGTGTAGGAGCAATCGCTGGACGTTCCCAATTTCATTGTTGATCTGTGAGGTGAATTAGCGAAAGGAAGCGATGATACGTCTGGACCTTTGAGTGTCTAAACAAGTTCAGAGCCCAAGTGTTTGTGGTTCGGGTTTAGAGGGTACCAGTGGGAGATGAGGACCAGCAACAGAATTCAGGGCTGGCACCGTTAGTGTAGGAGCAATTGCTGGACGGTCGCAATTTCGGTGATGAACTATGGCCACATTGAGCAGGAGAGGCAGTGTACGTTGGAAGTTTTAGTAGCCTAAACAAGTTCAGAGCCCAAGTGTTTGTGGTTCGTTTGAGAGGTTACCAGTGGGAGATGAGGACCAGCAAGAGCTTTCAGGGATGGCACCTTTACTGTAGGAGCAATTGCTGGACGTTCGCAATTTCAGTGTTGATCTCTGAGGTGAATTAGCGAAAGGAAGCGATGATACGTCTGGACCTTTGAGTGTCTAAACAATTTCATAGCCCAAGTGTTTGTGGTTCGTTTGAGAGGTTACCAGTGGGAGATGAGGACCAGCAAGAGCTTTCAGGGCTGGCACCTTTAGCATAGGAGCAATCGCTGGACGTTCGCAATGTCGGTGTTGAGCTCTGGCCAGTTGAGCAGGAGAGGCTGTGTACGTTGGAAGTTTTAGTAGCCTAAACAAGTTCAGAGCCCAAGTGTTTGTGGTTCGTTTTAGAGGTTACCAGTGGGAGATGAGGACCAGCAACAGAATTCAGGGTTGGCACCTTTAGTGTAGGAGCAGTCGCTGGACGTTTGCAATTTCGGTGTTGATCTGTGAGGTGAATTAGCGAAAGGAAGCGAAGATACGTCTGGACCTTTGAGTGTCTAAACAAGTTCAGAGCCCAAGTGTTTGTGGTTCGTTTGAGAGGCTACCAGTGGGAGATGAGGACCAGCAAGAGCTTTCAGGGCTGGCACCTTTAGTGTAGGAGCAATCGCTGGACGTTCGCAATTTCGGTGTTGAGCTCTGGCCAGATTGAGCAGGAGAGGCTGTGTACGTTGGAAGTTTTAGTAGGCTAAACAAGTTCAGAGCCCAAGTGGTTGTGGTTCGTTTGAGAGGTTACCAGTGGAGATGAGGACCAGCAAGAGCTTTCAGGGCTGGCACCTTTAGTGTAGGAGCAATTGCTGGACGTTCGCAATTTCGGTGTTGAGCTCTGACGTGAATTAGCGAAAGGAAGCGATGATAACGTCTGGACCTTTGAGTGTCTAAACAAGTTCAGAGCCCAAGTGTTTGTGGTTCGGGTTTAGAGGGTACCAGTGGGAGATGAGGACCAGCAACAGAATTCAGGGCTGGCACCGTTAGAGCAGGAGCAATTGCTGGACGGTCGCAATTTTGGTGATGAACTTTGGCCACATTGAGCAGGAGAGGCTGTTTATGTTGGAAGTTTTGATAGCCTAAACAAGTTCAGAGCCCAAGTGTTTGTAGTTCGTTTTAGAGGTTACCAGTGGGAGATGAGGACCAGCAAGAGCTTTCAGGGATGGCACCTTTAGTGTAGGAGCAATCGCTGGACGTTTGCAATTTCGCTGTTGATCTGTGAGGTGAATTAGCGAAAGGAAGCGATGATACGTCTGGACCTTTGAGTGTCTAAACAAGTTCAGAGGCCAAGTGTTTGTGGTTCGTTTGAGAGGTTACCAGTGGGAGATGAGGACCAGCAAGAGCTTTCAGGGCTGGCACCTTTAGTGTAGGAGCAATCGCTGGACGTTCCCAATATCGGTGTTGAGCTCTGGCCAGTTGATCAGGAGAGGCTGTGTACGTTGGAAGTTTTAGTAGCCTAAACAAGTTCAGAGCCCAAGTGTTTGTGGTTCGTTTTAGAGGTTACCAGTGGGAGATGAGGACCAGCAACAGAATTCAGGGTTGGCACCTTTAGTGTAGGAGCAATCGCTGGACGTTCGCAATTTCGGTGTTGAGCTCTGGCCAGATTGAGCAGGAGAGGCTGTGTACGTTGGAAGTTTTAGTAGGCTAAACAAGTTCAGAGGCCAAGTGTTTGTGGTTCGTTTTAGAAGTTACCAGTGGGAGATGAGGACCAGCAAGAGCTTTCAGGGCTGGCACCTTTAGTGTAGGAGCAACCGCTGGACGTTCGCAATCTCGGTGTTGAGCTCTGACGTGAATTAGCGAAAGGAAGCGATGATACGTCTGGACCTTTGAGTGTCTAAACAAGTTCAGAGCCCAAGTGTTTGTGGTTCGTTTGAGAGGCTACCAGTGGGAGATGAGGACCAGCAAGAGCTTTCAGGGCTGGCACCTTTAGTGTAGGAGCAATCGCTGGACGTTCGCAATTTCGGTGTTGAGCTCTGGCCAGATTGAGCAGGAGAGGCTGTGTACGTTGGAAGTTTTAGTAGGCTAAACAAGTTCAGAGCCCAAGTGGTTGTGGTTCGTTTGAGAGGTTACCAGTGGGAGATGAGGACCAGCAAGAGCTTTCAGGGCTGGCACCTTTAGTGTAGGAGCAATTGCTGGACGTTCGCAATTTCGGTGTTGAGCTCTGACGTGAATTAGCGAAAGGAAGCGATCATACGTCTGGACCTTTGAGTGTCTAAACAAGTTCAGAGCCCAAGTGTTTGTGGTTCGGGTTTAGAGGGTACCAGTGGGAGATGAGGACCAGCAACAGAATTCAGGGCTGGCACCGTTAGAGCAGGAGCAATTGCTGGACGGTCGCAATTTTGGTGATGAACTTTGGCCACATTGAGCAGGAGAGGCTGTGTATGTTGGAAGTTTTGATAGCCTAAACAAGTTCAGAGCCCAAGTGTTTGTAGTTCGTTTTAGAGGTTACCAGTGGGAGATGAGGACCAGCAAGAGCTTTCAGGGCTGGCACCTTTAGTGTAGGAGCAATTGCTGGACGTTCGCAATTTCAGTGTTGATCTCTGAGGTGAATTAGCGAAAGGAAGCGATGATACGTCTGGACCTTTGAGTGTCTAAACAAGTTCAGAGGCCAAGTGTTTGTGGTTCGTTTGAGAGGTTACCAGTGGGAGATGAGGACCAGCAAGAGCTTTCAGGGCTGGCACCTTTAGTGTAGGAGCAATCGCTGGACGTTCCCAATATCGGTGTTGAGCTCTGGCCAGTTGAGCAGGAGAGGCTGTGTACGTTGGAAGTTTTAGTAGCCTAAACAAGTTCAGAGCCCAAGTGTTTGTGGTTCGTTTGAGAGGTTACCAGTGGGAGATGAGGACCAGCAACAGAATTCAGGGTTGGCACCTTTAGTGTAGGGGCAATCGCTGGACGTTCGCAATTTCGGTGTTGAGCTCTGGCCAGATTGAGCAGGAGAGGCTGTGTACGTTGGAAGTTTTAGTAGGCTAAACAAGTTCAGAGCCCAAGTGTTTGTGGTTCGTTTGAGAGGTTACCAGTGGGAGATGAGGACCATCAAGAGCTTTCAGGGCTGGCACCTTTAGTGTAGGAGCAATCGCTGGACGTTCGCAATTTCGGTGTTGAGCTCTGACGTGAATTAGCGAAAGGAAGCGATGATACGTCTGGACCTTTGAGTGTCTAAACAAGTTCAGAGACCAAGTGTTTGTGGTTCGTTTGAGAGGTTCCCAGTGGGAGATGAGGACCAGCAAGAGCTTTCAGGGCTGGCACCTTTAGTGTAGGAGCAATCGCTGGACATTCACAATTTCGGTGTTGAGCTCTGGCCAGATTGAGCAGGAGAGGCTGTGTACGTTGGAAGTTTTAGTAGGCTAAACAAGTTCAGAGGCCAAGTGTTTGTAGTTCGTTTTAGAGGTTACCAGTGGGAGATGATGACCAGCAAGAGCTTTCAGGGCTGGCACCTTTAGTGTAGGGGCAATCGGTGGACGTTCGCAATTTCGGTGTTGAGCTCTGGCCAGATTGAGCAGGAGAGGCTGTGTACGTTGGAAGTTTTAGTAGCCTAAACAAGTTCAGAGGCCAAGTGTTTGTGGTTCGTTTTATAGGTTACCAGTGGGAGATGAGGACCAGCAACAGCATTCAGGGCTGGCACCTTTAGTGTAGGAGCAATCGCTGGACTTTTGCAATTTCGGTGTTGATCTGTGAGGTGAATTAGCGAAAGGAAGCGAAGATACGTCTGGACCTTTGAGTGTCTAAACAAGTTCAGATCCCAAGTGTTTGTGGTTCGTTTGAGAGGCTACCAGTGGGAGATGAGGACCAGCAAGAGCTTTCAGGGCTGGCACCTTTAGTGAAAAAGCAATCGCTGGACGTTCACAATTTCGGTGTTGAGCTCTGGTCAGTTGAGCAGGAGAGGCAGTGTACGTTGGAAGTTTTAGTAGGCTAAACAAGTTCAGAGGCCAAGTGTTTGTGGTTCGTTTGAGAGGTTACCAGTGGGAGATGAGGACCAGCAACAGCTTTCAGGGCTGGCACCTTTAGTGTAGGAGCAATCGGTGGACGTTCGCAATTTCGGTGTTGAGCTCTGGCCAGATTGAGCAGGAGAGGCTGTGTACGTTGGAAGTTTTAGTAGCCTAAACAAGTTCAGAGCCCAAGTGTTTGTGGTTCGTTTGAGAGGTTACCAGTGGGAGATGAGGACCAGCAAGAGCTTTCAGGGCTGGCACCTTTAGTGTAGGAGCAATCCCTGGACGTTCGCAATTTCAGTGTTGAACTTTGGTCAGATTGAGCAGGAGAGGCTGTGTACGTTGGAAGTTTTAGTAGCCTAAACAAGTTCAGAGCCCAAGTGTTTGTGGTTCGTTTGAGAGGTTACCGGTGGGAGATGAGGACCAGCAAGAGCTTTCAGGGCTGGCACCTTTAGTGTAGGAGCAATCGCTGGACGTTCCCAATTTCATTGTTGATCTGTGAGGTGAATTAGCGAAAGGAAGCGATGATACGTCTGGACCTTTGAGTGTCTAAACAAGTTCAGAGCCCAAGTGTTTGTGGTTCGGGTTTAGAGGGTACCAGTGGGAGATGAGGACCAGCAACAGAATTCAGGGCTGGCACCGTTAGTGTAGGAGCAATTGCTGGACGGTCGCAATTTCGGTGATGAACTATGGCCACATTGAGCAGGAGAGGCAGTGTACGTTGGAAGTTTTAGTAGCCTAAACAAGTTCAGAGCCCAAGTGTTTGTGGTTCGTTTGAGAGGTTACCAGTGGGAGATGAGGACCAGCAAGAGCTTTCAGGGATGGCACCTTTACTGTAGGAGCAATTGCTGGACGTTCGCAATTTCAGTGTTGATCTCTGAGGTGAATTAGCGAAAGGAAGCGATGATACGTCTGGACCTTTGAGTGTCTAAACAATTTCATAGCCCAAGTGTTTGTGGTTCGTTTGAGAGGTTACCAGTGGGAGATGAGGACCAGCAAGAGCTTTCAGGGCTGGCACCTTTAGCATAGGAGCAATCGCTGGACGTTCGCAATGTCGGTGTTGAGCTCTGGCCAGTTGAGCAGGAGAGGCTGTGTACGTTGGAAGTTTTAGTAGCCTAAACAAGTTCAGAGCCCAAGTGTTTGTGGTTCGTTTTAGAGGTTACCAGTGGGAGATGAGGACCAGCAACAGAATTCAGGGTTGGCACCTTTAGTGTAGGAGCAGTCGCTGGACGTTTGCAATTTCGGTGTTGATCTGTGAGGTGAATTAGCGAAAGGAAGCGAAGATACGTCTGGACCTTTGAGTGTCTAAACAAGTTCAGAGCCCAAGTGTTTGTGGTTCGTTTGAGAGGCTACCAGTGGGAGATGAGGACCAGCAAGAGCTTTCAGGGCTGGCACCTTTAGTGTAGGAGCAATCGCTGGACGTTCGCAATTTCGGTGTTGAGCTCTGGCCAGATTGAGCAGGAGAGGCTGTGTACGTTGGAAGTTTTAGTAGGCTAAACAAGTTCAGAGCCCAAGTGGTTGTGGTTCGTTTGAGAGGTTACCAGTGGGAGATGAGGACCAGCAAGAGCTTTCAGGGCTGGCACCTTTAGTGTAGGAGCAATTGCTGGACGTTCGCAATTTCGGTGTTGAGCTCTGACGTGAATTAGCGAAAGGAAGCGATGATACGTCTGGACCTTTGAGTGTCTAAACAAGTTCAGAGCCCAAGTGTTTGTGGTTCGGGTTTAGAGGGTACCAGTGGGAGATGAGGACCAGCAACAGAATTCAGGGCTGGCACCGTTAGAGCAGGAGCAATTGCTGGACGGTCGCAATTTTGGTGATGAACTTTGGCCACATTGAGCAGGAGAGGCTGTTTATGTTGGAAGTTTTGATAGCCTAAACAAGTTCAGAGCCCAAGTGTTTGTAGTTCGTTTTAGAGGTTACCAGTGGGAGATGAGGACCAGCAAGAGCTTTCAGGGATGGCACCTTTAGTGTAGGAGCAATCGCTGGACGTTTGCAATTTCGCTGTTGATCTGTGAGGTGAATTAGCGAAAGGAAGCGATGATACGTCTGGACCTTTGAGTGTCTAAACAAGTTCAGAGGCCAAGTGTTTGTGGTTCGTTTGAGAGGTTACCAGTGGGAGATGAGGACCAGCAAGAGCTTTCAGGGCTGGCACCTTTAGTGTAGGAGCAATCGCTGGACGTTCCCAATATCGGTGTTGAGCTCTGGCCAGTTGATCAGGAGAGGCTGTGTACGTTGGAAGTTTTAGTAGCCTAAACAAGTTCAGAGCCCAAGTGTTTGTGGTTCGTTTTAGAGGTTACCAGTGGGAGATGAGGACCAGCAACAGAATTCAGGGTTGGCACCTTTAGTGTAGGAGCAATCGCTGGACGTTCGCAATTTCGGTGTTGAGCTCTGGCCAGATTGAGCAGGAGAGGCTGTGTACGTTGGAAGTTTTAGTAGGCTAAACAAGTTCAGAGGCCAAGTGTTTGTGGTTCGTTTTAGAAGTTACCAGTGGGAGATGAGGACCAGCAAGAGCTTTCAGGGCTGGCACCTTTAGTGTAGGAGCAACCGCTGGACGTTCGCAATCTCGGTGTTGAGCTCTGACGTGAATTAGCGAAAGGAAGCGATGATACGTCTGGACCTTTGAGTGTCTAAACAAGTTCAGAGCCCAAGTGTTTGTGGTTCGTTTGAGAGGCTACCAGTGGGAGATGAGGACCAGCAAGAGCTTTCAGGGCTGGCACCTTTAGTGTAGGAGCAATCGCTGGACGTTCGCAATTTCGGTGTTGAGCTCTGGCCAGATTGAGCAGGAGAGGCTGTGTACGTTGGAAGTTTTAGTAGGCTAAACAAGTTCAGAGCCCAAGTGGTTGTGGTTCGTTTGAGAGGTTACCAGTGGGAGATGAGGACCAGCAAGAGCTTTCAGGGCTGGCACCTTTAGTGTAGGAGCAATTGCTGGACGTTCGCAATTTCGGTGTTGAGCTCTGACGTGAATTAGCGAAAGGAAGCGATCATACGTCTGGACCTTTGAGTGTCTAAACAAGTTCAGAGCCCAAGTGTTTGTGGTTCGGGTTTAGAGGGTACCAGTGGGAGATGAGGACCAGCAACAGAATTCAGGGCTGGCACCGTTAGAGCAGGAGCAATTGCTGGACGGTCGCAATTTTGGTGATGAACTTTGGCCACATTGAGCAGGAGAGGCTGTGTATGTTGGAAGTTTTGATAGCCTAAACAAGTTCAGAGCCCAAGTGTTTGTAGTTCGTTTTAGAGGTTACCAGTGGGAGATGAGGACCAGCAAGAGCTTTCAGGGCTGGCACCTTTAGTGTAGGAGCAATTGCTGGACGTTCGCAATTTCAGTGTA